>NW_028270141.1:24181107-24484137 GCF_037043375.1 Chiloscyllium plagiosum | reverse complement strand
ATAGGGTAAATAGGCAAAGTCTTTTACCTGGGGTGGGGAAGTCCAGAACTAGAGGTCATAAGTTTAGGGTGAAAGGGGAAAGATAGAAAAGAGACTCAAGAGGCAACCTTTTCACTCAGAGGGTGAAAATGGAATGAGCTTCCAGAGGAAGTGGTGGAGGCTAGTACAATGCAACATTTAAAAGGCATCTGGATGTACATGGATAGGAAGGGTTTGGAGGGATATGGGCTGGGTACTGGCAGGTGGGACTAGATTGGGTTAGGATATCTGGTCGGCATGGACAGGGCCGGGTTGGACCGAAGAGTCTGTTTCCATGCTGTACATCTCTATGACTCTAAATCGAAGTGTTGGCATCTTGAGACAATCGATATGTACCAATGCAAAATCTGCTTGTGAGAAGAACACAAAACACATAATTCTGAGCAACAGATAAAATGCACCAAGCTCAAAGTTCACTCAAAAAGGTGCTCGGCATCTTAAAACACAAAAGAAGTGGATAAATCTCCAGGACTTTATCAGGTGCAATCTGGAACTTTGTGGAGAACCCTTGCTGAGATATTCGTATTATCAATAGCCACCGGTGAGGTGCCGGAAGACTGATATGGTGGCCAGTATTTAGAAAAAAAGTAAAGGAAAAGTAAGGGAATTATAGACCGGTGGGCCTGAGGTCAATGGTGGGCAAGGTGCTCGATGGGATTCTGAGGACAGGATTTACAAGTATTTGGAAAGGGGTGGACTGATTAGGGATAGCCATCATGGCCCTGTGTGTGAGAAATAGTGTCTCACTAACATGTTTGATTTTTTGAAGAAGTGACAAAGATTGGTGAAGGCAGAGCAGTCAGCATTGTCTGTATGGACTTCAGCAAGGCATTCAACAAGGTTCCCCATGGGAGACTTGTTAGCAAGGCTGGATCACATGGAATTTAGAGCGCTAGCAATTTGGATACAAAATTGGTTTGAAGGTAGGAGACACTGGATAGTGGTAGAGGGATGTTTTTCAGACTGGAGGCCTGTGACCACTTGGTGTGCAATGAGAATCAGTGCTGGGTCCACTGCTTTTTGTCATTTATTTGGAAGGAAATATAGGAGGAATGGTTAGTAAGTTTGCAGGTGACACCAAAATTGGTGATTTGGTGGACAGTGAAGAAGGTTTGAGGGGAAAGATTTAAAAAGGGGCCTAAGGGGTAACTTTTTCATGCAGAGGGGAATGTGTAGGAAATGAGCTGCCAGGGGAAGTGGTGGAGGCTGGTACAATTGCAGCATTTAGAAGGATGGGTAGGGTTTAGAAGGATATGGCCCAAATGCTAGCAAACAGGACCAGACTTATTTAGAATAACTGGATGAGTTGGATCGAAGAGTCTGTTCTGTGTTGTACGTCTCTACGACACTATTAGGGACAGTTAACATTTAAGGAAGAAATCCAAAACATTTAGTAATTAACTGAGAAACCTACCCCAGACTAATTCATTTTCTTAGACACAAAAAAAGTACAAAAAGTACAAAAAGTAAATACAATACACTCTATTAACACCATTGTTTGTAATGACAAGCTAAAAATTCAGTTCTAAATTATTTTACTACTGCACCTCTCTGCCAAGAGTTCCATGAAATTTAGAAATGTCATTCATTTTCTCCATGCCCAAGCCATTAATGTACATTTTCAGTCTCTGGAGTTTGCTTTGATTTCCTTTGGTGTTCCAACTATTTGCCGAGGAATGAGATTCGATGGAGGTTTATCCATTGGCTTTTAGCAAATAAATAAAAATGCTCCCATTTATTTACTGGTATTATTATTTTGAATTTCTCAGCTTAAATATTGACCTGCATTGTGAAAACACATGGATTCTCAAAGCCTGTTGCTGCAGTTTTAAACAGCAACCAAGCTGATTACTACCAAATCTCTAACATGGTTTACTTCCTTGTATTGTAGACTGTGTATTTATTCCTTTCACTTCCAGCCATTTTCCCCCTTGCCACCGGATATGGAATACCAGCTCTAACTTGCAGGTTGCATTTTGAAGAATATCTAGTATTTACACCACCTCAGTTGTAATTCTGGCTTTATGTCTCAACTTCAAAAGGAGCTGCAAGCTACACAGGATCCACAGCTGCTTTTCTAAACATTAGTCCTGTCTGCTGGCTATGCTCCGACTGAATTCTCAAAGATCATCTCAAAACAAAGGAGCTCACTAAGCTCCATCCATCTCCATTCCAAAGTGACACAGATTGTTCGCAGGTTAAAATGCCAGTGAATTCCATGGCTTTCCTTAATTCGGTAAGCCATACAAGTAAATATTTCACTAGAATAATTGTAAGCATCATGTCTCCATGTCCTTTGCTAAGACTACCTGCAATTGGATGAGTCTTTTTCTTACTTTATTCAGCAAACACAAGTTACCTTTTAAGTTGTAGTTAACAGGGTTAGCTGACGTCCAGATGATCAAAGGAAATTTTATCACAAAAAAGGAGCGAAATACCTTTAAAATTTACAAACTATGATATTAGGCATGACACTGGAATTTACTTTCATATTTGCATGAAAGCATCTAACTCATTCTATATATTCTCCAGAAAATTTAGAAACAGAAGCTCTAGATGGCACTGCATTGCTTCCTCTTCCTATGATTTTAATTTATAAAAGGAAGTGTATATAAATTTTACAAAATCATTTCCATTGTTTTCCCTTCTTTTACATTTAATGTTACAGAACAACCTTGATTATTGAACAAGACGGGCGGGGAGTATTTTGTTCGGAAAATTGAACATTTTTACAGGATCTTGAGATCTTGTTTGGATAATCCGAAATTCAGATAATTGATGATCAGGTAGCCAAGATTATTCTGTATATTATTCTTCACTGGGGTCTCAATTAACAGATTTGATCCATTGGCCCACAACTCACCAATTTTATTTTCAATGCCAACTTTTTTTACTTCATTAGAAAATCCATCCAATTAAAGTTTTTGAGGCAATAAAGGGATAAATTATGAAAATTCAAACAACTTACTAGTAAAGTCAGAGGGTCAGAATCTTTCACAGTTGTTAAATACATTGGAAAGCAATGGATAAATTAATGCATTGGCAACCTGAACAGGGAATATTGAAACAAGTTCTAATTACTAGAACTCAATGATAAAGTGAGGTGGGTGGGTGAGAAGACAGAAGTTTCTGCTTTAATAAAGCAGTATGCAATTTTTAATGGCCAAATGGTTACACAAATATTGAAAATGAATTTATTTCCTTGGATTATTTTTACATACTTTGATATTTAAAGTCAATTAAAAATACACCACCTGTGAGAGCTTGTGCGCACAGTAAATCATTCTAAGGATACATCCACACTTCGTTTAAACATGTAAGGTGGTGTCTTTGTTCTTAATAACCATCCTGAAAAAGGACAAACTATGAAGTAATACTTCCACTTACCCATGTAAGTAAACTTCTGTTCCAAGTCAATGAATGATTGTGTGCTTTTAAAACGTTTTGTGCATGTCTCGTCCTCAACGGATGACAGAGAACGTTTTCTCCCATTACAATCCTCTAGGTTCTTCTCCTCATTAGTAGACTTGATTTGGTCACTGCAGTCTAAATGGGGGAAAAAAAAATTTAAATGATTAGTTCTATTGTAATGTAATTAAAATATGGGGTTTAAAGTGATTCTCCAGCAATATGATTTGTTTGCAAAGTAGGAATAAATTCTGAGAAAGTAACAAAAGACAGAATAGAGTACTAATTGAAGACAGTGAAATCAATTACATATGAAGAAGGTGCATAAATACTTAGTAATTTCAAGGAAGAACAAGCAGGTTCCACTACATTTGTCCATGCCCTCTTCAATCATTAAATGAATTAAACTGGATTGTCAAATCATGTGGACCAAATCCTATAGAGGTTTCCAAGATTAATTTAGTAGGACTCAGCCATTTCATACAGGTGTGGCATCTCAGTGACCAAACTTTCACAGGTAGGAGACCAAAGAGAAAAAAAATCATTAAGGTTTGCACTTCTGCTTGCTATACACTGCTATCCTCCATGTATGTAGAGGCATTAAACTTGACTAGGATGTCTTCATGACTAAAACAGACTGACTATTCACTGTCAAAAGCTTTTTATTTCCTTTGAGACTTGGACATCATTAGAATTTATTGCCAATTCCTAATTAGCTTCGAGAGAGAGGGGATGATAGGGAGTCAGCTTTTGGAACCACTGTAGTCCTTATGAGTAATGGTCGCTTGTGTAAAGTATTGGTGTTTCCTAGTCAAAATGTACTCAAAATGAGTCAACACCATCAAAAAGGGAAAAAGAATGAGAATATTGTTTTTCAAACAATTATGGACAGCACAGTGGCACAGTGGTTAGCACTGTTGCCTCACAGCGCCAGAGACCCAGGTTCAATTCCCGCCTCAGGCAACTGTCTGTGTGGAGTTTGCACATTCTTCCCGTGTCTGCATGGGTTT
The DNA here is from genome assembly GCF_037043375.1 of Chiloscyllium plagiosum. Lineage (NCBI taxonomy): Eukaryota > Metazoa > Chordata > Chondrichthyes > Orectolobiformes > Hemiscylliidae > Chiloscyllium > Chiloscyllium plagiosum. The sequence continues at coordinate 24,479,680 of NW_028270141.1, read as the reverse complement.
CCTCCGGGTGCTCCAGTTTCCTCCCACAGTCCAAAAATGTTAGGTGAATTGGCCATACTAAATTGCCTGTAGTGTTAGGTGAAGGGGTAAATGTAGGGAAATGGGTCTGAGTGGGTTGCTTTTCGGAGGGTCGGTGTGACTTGTTGGGCCGAAGGGCCTGTTTCCACACTGTAAGTAATCTAATCTAATCATCTAAAAAATTTAGTTTTAATGCAAAGAAAATCTGTTTCATAAAAGTTGTTTGTATTAGTCTCATTTAGTGCCCATAAAAATCATTTATAAAAATTTGTAATAAAAAAAAAGTCAACTCAAATGACTTAGATGGGAGTCAGCAATTGCAGTTAAGGACAGGCATTTACATTGTGTCTGTTGTTTCTATATGGTTATTAATAAGAATTGTTCCAAGTTGTCTTTCATTTCAAGTACTGAAACCTTTATACAATGATCCCCACATTTTCTAAGCTAGTTCTACTGATCCATCAATTTAGTCAGTTTTGGTTTGTAATAAACTAACCTCTGAAAACCAAAACAATATTTTAGATTATCTATACAACAGATAACATTTAATCATATTTCCAAGATGTTCTAAATCAGTCATACTAAAGTGAACAAAAACAATGGCGGTCGTTAGAAACCTTTATGTTTGTATGTACATATTTAAAATCCTGGACATGGAAAGGAACTAATTAAAATGGCTAATGAAATGCAAGACTTTATATCTAAAGCATAGAACATAAAGGGGCTACAAATTATGCTACAGCTATAAAAAAAAAACCATGGTCACTGCACACCCCGAGATCCAGAGTGTCTATAATAAGAACATACTGCCGTTGAATGAATTTCAGGGTTGAGTTTTCAAAATATCTGTGGTTTAAAAGGGTAATTTATAAAGAAGAAATAGCACAAATTAAGTTTACATACTCGAGAATTTAGACAGTTAAGAGGTGTTTTAAAAAAAAAGATTTTAAAGTATTAAAAGCAAATGGATAGAACTATTTCTGCAGGTTGAGAGTCAAGTACTTGTGGATGTAGCCTCAATATTAGAAATAGATCTGTCTGAAGTGAAGCCCAGTAACATGTCTTAACACAATGGGTTGTAGAAGTTATAAATTTTGCAAACAGCATTTGATGCTGTGTCAATTTAAATCTGACACTGTTAACCAAAAATGTATTAATGTTTTAAGGGATTTTGGCAAAGGAAGGTACATGGAGTTATATCCCAGATCAGTCCCAATATCATTGGATATCAGAACAAACCTGAGGGACTACGTGGTCTATTTTGTTCCCGTGCATTTTATTGTTTCCCATTAAGAAAATACCCAGTTACTTAATTTGGCGAAACAAGATCATTTACTGGTTTATAGCTGTTTGTTGAAAGGATTGGAGACAATGCGGATATTGTCCACTGGACTGGATTTTTGTTTTTATTCTCTACCCCAGCTAAAATTGTGCCTTTGAAATAGTTCCATGGATACCAGAGTTGAAACTTTATTGCTGGAACAGCACAGCAGGTCAGGCAGCATCCAGATAACAGGAGATTCGACGTTTCGGGCACAGGCCCTTCTTCAGAAATGAGCAGAGAGTGTTCAGCAGGAGAAGATAAAAGGTAGGGAGGAGGGACTTGGAGGAGGGGCGTTGGAAATGTGATAGGTGGAAAGAGGTCAAGGTGAGGGTGATAGGTCGGAGTAGGATGGAGGCGGAGAGGTCAAGAAGAAGACTGCAGGTCAGGAAGGCGGTGCCGGGCTGGAGGGATTCGGCTGAGACAAGGTGGGGGGAGGGGGGATGAAGAAACTGGTGAAGTCCAAGTTCATCCCCTGTGGTTGGAGGGTTCCCAGTCGGAAGATAAGACGCTCCTCCTCCGACCGTCGCGTTGTTGTGGTTTGGCGGTGGATGAGTCCAATGACCTGCATATCCTCGGTGGAGTGGGAGGGGGAGTTGAAATGCTGTGCTACAGGGTGGTTGGGTTGGTTCGTCCGGGTGGCCCAGAGGTGCTCTCTGAATCGCTCCGCAAGTAGGCGGCCTGTCTCCCCAATATAGAGGAGGCCACACCGGCTGCAGCGGATGCAGTAGATGATGTGGGTGGAGGTGCAGGTGAATCTGTGGCGGATATGGAAGTTTCCTTTGGGGCCTTGGAGAGAAGTGAGGGGGGAGGTGTGGGCGCAAGTGTTGCACCTCCTGCGGTTGCAAGGGAAGGTGCCGGGAGTGGAGGTTGGGTCGGTGGGGGGTGTGGATCTGACAAGGGAGTCGCGGAGGGAGTGGTCTCTACGGAAAGCTGATAGGGGAGGGGAGGGAAATATATCCTTGGTGCTGGGGTCTGTTTGGAGGTGGCGGAAGTGACGGCGGATGATGCGCTGTACATGGAGATTGGTGGGGTGGTAGGTGAGGACTAGTGGGGTTCTGTCCTGGTGGCGGTTGGAGGGGCGGGGCTCAAGGGCGGAGGAGCGGGAAGTGGAGGAGATGCGGTGGAGGGCACCGTCGACCACATCGGGGGGGAAATTGCGGTCCTTGAAGAAGGAGGCCATCTGTGTTGTACGTATTTTGAACTGGTCCTCCTGGGAGCAGATGCGGCGGAGACGAAGGAATTGGGAGAATGGGATGGCGTTTTTACAGGGGGCAGGATGGGAGGAGGTGTAGTCCAGGTAGCTGTGGGAGTCGGTTGGTTTGTAGTAGATGTCCGTGTTGATTCGGTCGCCTGAGATAGAAACAGAAAGGTCTAGGAAGGGGAGGGAGGAGTCCGAGACTGTCCAGGTGAATTTGAGGTCGGGGTGGAAGGTGTTAGTGTAGTGGATGAACTGTTCAACCTCCTCGTGGGAGCACGAGGTAGCGCCGATACAGTCATCAATGTAGCGAAGGAAAAGATGGGGGGTGGGGCCAGTGTAGTTGCGGAAGATGGATTGTTCCACATACCCTACGAAGAGGCAGGCATAGCTGGGGCCCATGCGGGTGCCCATGGCTACTCCTTTTGTTTGGAGAAAGTGGGAGGATTGGAAAGAAAAGTTGTTCAGGGTGAGGACCAGTTCGGTCAGTCGAAGGAGGGTGTCAGTGGAAGGGTACTGGGTGGTACGGCGGGAAAGGAAGAAGCGGAGTGCTTTGAGTCCTTCGTGATGGGGGATGGAGGTGTACAGGGACTGGATGTCCATGGTGAAGATGAGGCGTTGGGGACCGGGGAAGCGGAAATCCTGGAGGAGGTGGAGGGCGTGGGTGGTGTCACGAACGTAGGTGGGGAGTTCTTGGACTAATGGGGACAGGATCGTGTCGAGGTATGCCGAGATGAGTTCGGTTGGTCAGGAGCAGGCTGAGACGATGGGTCGTCCGGGGCAGTCAGGTTTGTGGATTTTGGGCAGGAGGTAGAAACGGGCGGTGCGGGGTTGTGGGACTATGAGGTTGGAGGCGGTGGATGGGAGGTCCCCTGAGGTGATGAGGTTATGGATGGTCTGGGAGATGATGGTTTGGTGGTGGGGGGTGGGGTCATGGTCAAGGGGACGGTAGGAGGAGGTATCTGCGAGCTGGCGTTTGGCCTCAGCAGTGTAAAGGTCAGTGCGCCAAACTACTACTGCGCCTCCCTTGTCAGCTGGTTTGATGGTGAGGTTGGGGTTGGAACGGAGGGAGTGGAGGGCTGCGCGTTCCGAGGGTGAGAGGTTGGAGTGGGTGGGAGGGGTGTGGGAGTTCAGGTAGCGGTTAATATCGCGGCGGCAGTTTGCTATGAAGAGGTCGAGGGCAGGTAGGAGGCCAGCACGGGGTGTCCAGGTGGACGGGGTGTGTTGGAGGTGGGAGAAGGGGTCGTCAGAGGGTGGGCGAGAGTCTTGATTGAAGAAGAAGGCACGGAGGCGAAGGTGGATACCAGACACCAGAGAATATAGAATTGAGAAAATTTTCTTGCCAATAGATAATTTGTGGTGCTCATTATCTTTTCTTTAATTAATGCAGTTTAGTACTTAGGTTAACCATCCGTACGTTATTCAAAAAAGGTAACTAAGAATTTTAATAAGTTTTGAACTACAGTCTACAGGATTTTCAAAATATATCTGTTGTCACGAAAGGAGCTTTTCAAAACACGAGCGTCTTGCAAAGTGAAAGAGGATTCTGAAAAAGGGTGTAATTGAAACTCAGAAAACATCTTGGTTCTGAAAATGCATATAATCTCAGGTTGCCATGGGAAGAAGAACTAAAAAAAGGTAAAAGCAAATAGATAACTAATTAGCATTGTATTATAAACTCAGTACACTGAAAAGACAATTCAGAACAAACCCAGCTACTGTGGTGAAGCAGTGAAGAACTGCAGGATACTAAAGACTTAATCTCTATTCAAAAATGAAATAAAACAAATTTCTTGAGGAAATAGAACAAATTGCTGGTCTGGCAGTATCTGCAGGGAAAAGATGTTTTGATTCAAGTGATCATTCTTCAGATCTGGAGAAGGATCACTGGACTTGAAACATTAACTGATTCCTCTCCAAAGATGTTGCCAAACCAGAGTTTCTCAGCAATTTCTGTTTTTGTTTCAGATTTCCAGCAGCTTTATTTCTTTGTTTTATGTTAGAGTTCTTGAAGATTCAGGTAAAGGGGAACAAGTAAATTGGAGATGGGATTAGAGCAGAGTTTGGAAGGAAATTGTCCACTACTACTGCCAAGGTTGTACCAGAGTAGACTATTCATGGTTTATTAAAGAAATCCCCCCCAAAACATTGGAAATCCATTCCACCAGGACTGCAACCTGTTACAGAAAAATGTTTTACAACATTAAATCTAGCCCTCCAATTTCTTCCATGAAATCATTTGCAATTTCTTTTTAAAAAATAAAAGATGAATTGCACAACTGAATTGTTACACTTTTGTCAAGAAGTGACACTATCAAGATTTGAAAAATGAAAAGCACTGTCAGTCACGTGTCTTTACGAAAACGTCAAGAACACAATTCTAACCGCAGCAAATTTTGACCTGCATCTGAAAATGTTCATGCCAATACTTTACTTAGCATGCTCAATGCAGAATGTGTTCTTTTGAAAATTTGCAGTGCAGTTAATTTGTGTGCCACATTACTTGTGCCAACTGTCACTATCAAATAGAATCAATCTCCAAGATTTCAGCAAAGGTGTCTAAAACACTCCTTACAAAATCAAAACACATTCATCTGCTAACCAACTGTGTTACATTTAAAACAATGTTGAAAATGTGTCAATCCACAATTTTGTTTAAAAGTTTTACTGCTCTGCAGTCTACACTTAAGAACTTCATTTATTCATCCCACCTCGTAATAAGATTACAGCTCCCCACCATCACAACCATCACCAACTCCCAAACTTTGTTCTTCTGGATTCTTTAATGTAACTGTCCTGCTAAATGTCAATCACCCCCACTCTTACAGATTGAATTAACTACTTGGAATTATTCAATTATTTACATATTCAAATGTACACACTTTACCTGTCGATGTAGTTTGTGAATTTGAAGCCACCGTCCTTACAAAAGACCACGCATCATCTTCAATAGCAAACTTCTTGAAACTGGCATTAGGAAACTTGTCTACTTGTTCTTTACATTCATCCCTAAAAAGAAAAAAAAGTGCGTAATTTGAAGAGAATGTAATGTTCCAATTTTTTAAGTATGGTTTTAAAATTAATTCATTATTAATTGCAGAGAAAATATACTAGGCTGGTCAATTAAGTGGATTAGGAAGCAATCCACATACCCCTGGGATTTTGATTATCAATCTGATAGGTGATGAGTATGATAACTTATCTTTTTTTCTGAAAGCAACTGCAAAATTACAATCCACAAATTATCCCTGCCCAAAACGTCACTCTCCTGCTCTTCGGATGCTGCCTGAACTGCTGTGCTTTTTCAGTGTCACACTTTCAACTATAGTACCCTAATAGACGTCACTTCTGCATATACCTCCGGTCAACTTTCTTTTTTGCCTACCATTCCTATGTCAACTCATACAACAAAGCTGTCTGTGTAAACTTTATAGTTGTAATTACACAATTTTACCAGGGTAGGTTCTGTACTATAGCCATTTGCACGATGATGTAATTGTCTCAACAAGTTGAAATTGTTACAAACTGGAGGTTGAAAAGATCATTGTGTTTTTGGACTAGCTTTAAAGTTAAATGAAGGGATCAAGTGACTGATTTTGAAGCCTGCCAGTTAAAAGACCTAGATGACACAATTATCAAGGGTTAACAGTAGGTCTGTAAAGTTTACATGGAAAAAGAGGTTCACTTGGAGACAACGGTAACAACATCAGCATTTATTAAAGTGGTTAAACTGTTAGTCTCAAATTCCCAGGTCAGTATTGAGATGGTTGGATTGTAAATGGGTACTTTTCTTTTAATTATTTTAAAACCTGTCTATTTACCTCTTGGAGTCTAACGAATAACTCATCAGCATTTTACCTGAACAACAGGATGATTATGAAGACTGAAGCTGGGAGGAAGGAACAACCTTTGGAAACCAGTGACGACTTGGTTCATATACTCTCTCAAACTACTGAATTTCCCAGATAAGTATGCCAAGACCCAGGGAATGGAGAGCAATTACAGATGAAGTGTTCTATGGTTCACTGCACAACTCAAACTCAAAGGCCAAATTCTTGAGAAATTAAAACAAAAGTTTAAAGATTTGTCTAGACTGAGCTTGAGGAACATGGTTTCCAGAGAAAACCTTCACCATTAAGAAGGTTTACTTAACTCTAAGTAACAGTCATTTAATAAGCCAACTTCTGATCTTATTTAAAAACAAAATAGCTATTTTTAAAATGGGAAAACAAAAATGAAAAAAGGGGCAAAATAAGCTATACACAATATTAAAGAATTTGCAGTTCACAGTCCACTCATCCAGCATACCAGCTGTGATCATGACAAATAGGTAGTAAAATACTCCAATTGTGCAAGATTGGTCTTGTTAGATGCAAAGCACTGGCTACCAGCAGTCAAGTTTTCATTTAAAACACTTGTCACTAATTAAACCTGATACCCAGCTTTATTGGCTTTTCAAATTTTGTTGTCACTTTTGGATTTAATCCAGTACCTATAATGTTAACCTAAGGAAAGTATTGCAGTTGTGAGTCTGTAAACATTTACCACAGATGGTCTACAGCTTTTCAATCTAATCATTCAAAAGTTGCAAGGACACACATTCACAACTGAATTTTTGAAATCTTTGCTATTATTAAAAATAGTGGTAGGGAACAGAAGGATAATAAAGACTCTTGTTTCTAATTTACCTAAAAATTATCTAGTTCAGCCTAAAAATAATTCAGCAACAACAAAACCTGAACATTCCCGACAACATTTCAACAGCTAAATATTGACAACTTGGGAAATTTTGGGTTAAAGCAAGAGTGCAAAATTGAAATAAATGCAATTTGGTTGTTTATTGTGAAGGTTGAGGAGAGAAACAGATTATGGATTTCTGGATACCAATTATATTAAATGAATACGAAGATAGTGCCACTTTCCTGCACTAAGATAGACCATTACCTAAGAACTAAATGAATGGCAGTGCAGGTCTAATGGGTTGAATTGGCTATCCTTGCTGCTTTATTCCAGTCTAGCTAACATTGCTGTCATCAGACATAAAGAGGGAGATTGAAAAAGATGGCAGTCTGCTCTGTGCCATATCTCAGGCAAGGTGGGCTCCTACCCACACCACCCCACTGGAAAAGTTTTAATACAAAGCAGGTAGAACACCTACATTACATTACATTACAGTGTGGAAACAGGCCCTTCGGCCCAACAAGTCCACACCGACCCGCCGAAGCGCAACCCACCCATACCCCTACATTTACTCCTGACCTAACACTATGGGCAATTTAGCATGGCCAGTTCACCTGAACTGCACATCTTTGGACTGTGGGAGGAAACCGGAGCACCCGGAGGAAACCCACGCAGACACGGGGAGAACGTGCAAACTCCACACAGTCAGTCGCCTGAGGCGGGAATTGAACCCGGGTCTCAGGCGCTGTGAGGCAGCAGTGCTAACCACTGTGCCACCGTGCCGCCCACCTAGAACCCTTTAAATTAGGATTTGGAGGCTCTGGACTCTAAATGAAGATGTCTAAAGGAAAAGGGAGCTATGGGAGCACAGCAGGCAGGGCACTCCTCTATTGTATTGGGCACACCCATAGCCGCTGTTTCAACCTCAGCGCCTTTCAGCTCAGTGGAGCAACAGCAGCAGAGTTTTCAAAACGCTGAAAGAAAAAAAAAGAAAATTGAAACAGTGCTGCAACCGATTATTGCCATGCTGACAAAGCAAGAGCAGGAGATCCGGGCACTGGATCGGCACATGAAAGCGGACATAAAGAGAAATATTTGAAATCTAAGCACTACAGTGAGACAAAGAGATCAAATAAAGACAGCTTGTATGAAACTCCACTCTGTGCCCAGTTCACTGGTTTCATGTATTGTTTTTAAGACTGACTCAGTGAAAATAATGCTGATACATGTGAGCTCCTAAAACAAAGCCAAATCAGTCTTCCCTTCCTGTCAGGACTCAAGTTACAAATCAAAAGACGCCATCACAAAGATCATTCCAAGGGCTTCAAAAGGGAAATGCTCAGAGGATGTTTCCCCTCATGGGAGGGTGTCTTGGACCAGAGTACGCATTTGTCTCAGTCTTAACTTGGTGCTTCTATTCTGAGATGAGGAGGAACTTCTTCAGAGGAACTCCTTGATACAGAAAGTTGTAACCCTGTGCATAAGGCTGAGACACATGTATTCTTCATCAGTAATCAAGGGTTATGGGGTAAGAGCAGAAAAGGGCATAAGTAATGTCAGATCAGCTACAATCCTATCGACTGTTGGAGCAGTTTGATGGAGCTGAATGGGGCCTACTTATGGTTCTATTCCTTAAGGTCTTAGCAAGCCCTACATCCAGGGAAAAATCTGGAAAACGAAAGATAGTTATGGAGTCATAGAGATGTACAGCATAGAAACAGACCCTTCAGTCCAACCTGTCCATGCTGACCAGATATCCCAACCCAATCTAGTCCCACCTGCCAGCACAGTTATGGGAAGACAAAGCCTAACAGCTATAGATCAAGGTCAAATGGACCTCACACACAGGTTGGTGTTTCTCTCAAGAATAACAATGCTATCCTAAACTGGAAAAATTATTTCTAAAAATCCTCAACCTTGAAGTCATAGTGGCAGCCAATACTCTCCAGGCCACCTGCGGTAGAATTCACAAGAATGAGCTGCAGTGTGCAATTAACAGGTGGAAAACAAAAAGCCCATGACCCTGACAGTATTGCAGCTTATTCCTGAAGAAGGGCTTATGCCCGAAATGTCGATTCTCCTGCTCCTTGAATGCTGCCTGACGTGCTGTGCTTTTCCAGCAACACATTTTTCAGCTCTGATCTCCAACATCTGCAGTCCTCACTTTCTCCTAGTATTGCAGCTTATGTCTACCAGGGGAACTTTTGCTATCATCAAGACTTCAAACATTAATCCTGCGGAGTTGAAAGTTGTTCAGGGTATGATGAGGAAGTGGGAAAAAAAAGAGAAATGAAAGAAACAACCCTCAACCAAATTTCAGGAATGCGAACACGTTAATCATCTTAAAAGAGGAAAATAAAACATGCTGTAGACAATAAAGGCATTCCTCGCTTGTTCAGAGCAGGGAAAGTCCTGATGCATATTCTCTGCTACATCTGTGGATGAGAAAATCTCAGAGACAATGTGGGTTAGACCTTCGTGAAGCATCCTCTGGTATAGCCATTGTTGCAAGACTAATCCAAGAAAAATAAAAGTTGTAAATGCCATAACAAACCCTTCATTATATTCATCAACCGGACCAAAACATGTGATTCCTGATGAAGGACTTGTGCCCGAAACATCAATTCTTCTGCTCCTCAGATGCTGCCTGGCCTGCTGTGCTTTTCCAGCAGCACATTCTCGACATATTCAGTAGATGTATTCAATAAAAATGTCCAAGAAATCTTAACATTAAAACAATTGTAGAATTTGAGTTATGACTCAACCATGTTGAGCAGGAGATCTGAAACAGACACCTTCAAAATCTGGGAGAAAAAGTGAGGACTGCAGATGCTGGAGATCAGAATCGAGAGTGTGGTACTGGAAAACCACAGCAGGTCAGGCAGCATCCGAGGAGCAGGAAATCGATGTTTCGGGCAAAGGCCCTTCATCAGGAATGAGGTTTGTGAGCAAAGGGGGTGGAGGGATAAATGGGAGGGGGTGGGGGCATTGAGGGTGTAATAGGTAGATGGAGGTGGGGGTAATAGTGATAGGTTGGAGAGGAGGGTGGAGCAGATAGGTGGGAAGGACGGTCATGAGGGCGGTGTCGAGTTGGAAGGTTGGAACTGGGTTGGGGGAGAGAATGAGAAACTGGTGAAGTCCACATTGATGCCATGAGGTAGCAAGGCGGAAGATGAGGCGTTCTTTCTCCAGGCGTTGGGTGGTTAGGGTGTGGTGATGGAGGAAACCCAGGACCTGCATGTCCTTGGCAGAGTGGGAAGGGGAGTTGAAGTGTTTGGCTATGGGGCAGTGGGGCTGGTTGGTGCGGGTGTCCCAGAGATATTCTCTGAAGCGCTCTGCAAGTAGGTGTCCTGTCTCCCAATATAGAGGAGACCGCATCAGGAGCAATGGATACAGTAAATGACACATGTGGAAGTGCAGGTAAAACTCTGATGGATGTGCAAGTCTCCTTTGGGGCCTTGTACGGATGGCCGGGGGGGGGGGGGGGGGGTTCAATTCCTGCAGTGGAAGGGGAAGCTGCCAGACATAGGAGTGTTGTGGGGGGGGGGGTTATGGGCCTGACAAGAGAGAGTCGCGGAGGAAATAGTCTTTACGGAAAGCAGCTAAGGATGGGGAGGGAAATATATCTCTGTAGTGGGGTCCGTTTGTACGTAGCAGAAATGGCAAAGGATGATGCAATGTCTAAGGACCAGGGAGGGGGGGTGGAGATTCCGTCCTTGTTGCGGTCGGTGCAGTGGGGTTTGAGGACGGAGTTGGAAGAAGTGGATGAGATGCACTGGACGGCATTATCGACCATGTGGGAGGGGAAATTGCAGTCTTTGAAGGAGGCCATCTGGTGTGCTCTGTGGTGGAACTGGTCTTCCTGGGAGCAGATGCAGCAGAGGCAGAGGAACTGGGAATAAGGGGTAGTGTTTTTACAGGAGGCAGGGTGGGAGGAGGTGTAGTCAGGTAACTGTGGGAGTCAGTGGGTTTGTAGAAGATGTCAGTGTTGAGTTGGTCATCGTTGATGGAGATGGAGAGGTCCAAAATCTGGAATCAAGCACACTGGGTGTGAGTTATCAAAGGCACATCCAGAGCATTTGTCACTACACCTTTGTACTGTAATATGACCCCAAGAGTGTGAGAAATTCCAGCAGCAATGTTGTGTTCCCTTCTTAAAGGCAACTTCACAAGCATTCAGGTAAAACTTTTGCAAAATCAAGTTTGATAGACTGGACATCAGGTCCAGGCTAAAAGCATCTCTGCCAGCTCATGTCTTCTCACATCTCAGATGGACAGCATTCCAGAAAGACACAAAAAGTACACTTCAAAAGACATTATAAAGCTTTCCTTGAAGTACATTGACTTTAATGACTAGGAAATGTTTATTCCAAGTCACACAAAATAGCGACAATCTGACAATCAAGTTGAATTTGCTTAAATCAGAAGATCTTTACCATGAGGCAGAATAGTGACACAAAAAAAAAAGACAAAATTCTTCACTTTTAATTCTCCTAATTTTCAAGGCATCCTGCTCTGCATAAGCAAAGACCAAGTGGTTAAGAATGGGCCTGTTCAGTTACATGAAGACCCATCACAGCCCTGGATAAACATCATCCTCAAACTGGGGGACAGCCAACAATGAATGAGACTAACAAGAATATATGCATCACAAAATCATGTTCCAAACAATGCCAAGCATCAATATCAATCCATTTTGTAATGCCTTCTGAGGAGCAGGAGAATCGACATTTCGGGCATAAAGTCTTCATCAAGAAGGTGGAATTGCGGGGGGGGGGGGGGGCGGGGGAGGAGGAGGTGGAGGGCTGAGCTAACTGGGAAGGCGATAGTTGATGTCTCTCGATGACTCCCTCGTTTGGTCCACACCCCCATCAACCCACCTTCCACTCCTAGCACCTTTCCTTGTTGCTGCAAGAGGTGTAAAACGTGTGCCCAAACCTCTCTGCTCACCTCCAACCAAGGCCCCAAACGATCCTTCCACATCCGGCAGAGATTTTCCTGCACACCCAAACACCTCACCTACTGTGTCTGTTGTCTTGATGTAGTCTCCTCAACATTTGAGGGACAGGATGTCAACTTGCAAAACGTTTCAGAGAACATCTCTGGGACAGACACACCCAACAACCCCATCAACCTGTGGCCAAACACTTCAACTCTCTCTCCCACTCCACCAAAAGACATGCAAGTCCTGGGCCACCTCCACTGCCAAATCTTAGCCACCTGACACCTGGAGAAAGAATGCCTCATCTGCCACCTCCAATCTCATGGCATCAACGTCAATTTCACCACTTTCCACATTTCCCCTCCCCCCATCTCATCCCAAAAATCGAACCTCCAACTCAGCACCACCCTATCGAACAGTCCCACCTGGCCATATTCCTTCCCACTTATCTGCTCTACCCTATCACCACCGCCCCTCATCTGTATCTACCTACTGCCTTCCCAGCTGTCTTTCCCCAGCCCCACCCCCTCCCATTTATCTATCGGCATCGTTCCCCCAACCCCCACATCCATATGGAAAGGCTTATGCCCAAAACATTGATTCTCCTGTTCCTTGAATACTGCCTGACCTGTTGTGCTTTTCTACAGCCACACTTTTTGAATCACATCAGTTCCAACTCAATAAAGGAGTGCCATCCTTCCATAGAATCACTGTAAACACAAAGGAACCATTTGCCCATCATAACTACACTAGTTTATTCCCTAGTGTCAATCTTCTACCTTTTCCACATAGCCCTGCACACCATTTCTAGCCAAAATAATCATCCAATGCCCTCGTGAATACCTCAATTCAACCTGCTTCCTCCACATTTCCATAACCAAACTACTCATTGTGTGAAAAGGTTTTTTTGTTCTCCCCCTCACAACTTGACGTTGCTCCCATTCATTCCGTGGAGGTGCCAGTGTTGGACTGGGTGAACAATTTAAAAAACACACACACACAAAACACCAGGTTATAGTCCAACAGGTTTAAGACCATAAGACATAGGAATGGAAGTAATGCCATTCGGCCCATCAAGACCGCTCTGCCATTCAACCATGGCTGATGGGCATTTCAACTCCACCTACCCGCACTCTCACCATAGCCCTCAATTCCTTACAAGGTCAAGAATTTAATCAATCTCTGCCTTGAAGACATTTAACATTACGGTCTCCACTGTGCTCCGTGGAAATGAATTCCACAGGCCCACACTCTCTGGCTGAAGAGATACCTCCTCATTTCTGTTCTAAATTGACCCCCTCTAATTTTAAGGCTGTGCCCAAGGGTCCCAGTCTCCCTGCCTAACAGAAACAAATTGCCAGCATCCACCCTTTCTAAGCCATGCATTATCTTAGGGTTTCAATTAGGTCTCCCCTCAATCTTCAAAACTCTAAAGAATATAATCAGAGGATCCTCAGCCGGACATCGTATGTTAGGCCTACCATTCCAGGGACCATCCGTGTGAATTTCTGCTGGACACACTCCAGTACCAGTATGTCCTTCCTGAGATGCGGGCCCAATATTGGACAGAGTATTCTAAATGGGGCCTAACTATAGCTTTATAAAGTCTCAGTAGCACATTGCTGCTTTTATATTCCAACCCTCGAGATAAATGACAACATTACATTTGCTTTCTTAACCATGGACTCAACCTGCAAGTCAACCTTTAGGGAATCCTGGACTAGCACTCCCAGATCCCTTAGTACTTTGGCTTTATGAATTTTCTCACCGTTTAGAAAATAGTCCATGCCTGTATTCTTCTTTCCAAAGTGCAAGACCTTGCATTTGTTCATGTTGAATTTCATCAGCCATTTCCTGGACCACAGTCCTAAACTGTCTAAATCTTTCTGCAGCCTCCCCACCTCCTCAGAACTACCTGCCTGTCCGCCTAACTTCGTATCATCGGCGAACTTTGCCAGAATGCCCCCAGTCCCTTCACCCAGATCATTTATATATAAAATGAATAGCTGTAGCCCTAACACTGACCCCTTCAGGACACCACTTGTCATTAGCTGCCATGCCAAAAAAGAACATTTTATCCTGACTCTCTGCTTTCTGTCAGACAGCAAATCCTTAATCCATGCAAGTAGCTCACCTTGAACACCGTGGGCCCTCACCTTACTCAGCAGCCTCCTGTAAGGCACCTTTTGGAAGTCTAGATAGATAACATCCACTGGATTACCCTGGTCTAACCTACTTGTTATCTCTTCAAAGAATTCTAACAGTTTTGTCAGGTACAACCTCCCCTTACTACATCCATGCTGACTTGTTCTAATCCGACCCTGCACTTCCAAGAATTTTAAAATCTCATCCTTAACGATGGATTCCAGAATTTTACCTACAACCAAGGTTAGGCTAATCGGCCTATAATTTTCCATCTTTTGTCTTGATCCTTTCTTGAACAAAAGGAGTTACAACAGTGATTTTCCAATCATCTGGGACTTTCCCTGACTCCAGTGATTTTTAAAAGGTCACAACCAAGACCTCCACTATTTCCTCAGCCACCTTCCTCAGAACGAGGATGTAGCCCATTGGGGCCAGAAGATTTATCAATTTTTAGACCTTATAGCTTTTCTAGCACTTTCTCTTTTGTAATGGCTACCATACTTAACTCTGCCCCCGACTCTCCTTAATTGTTGGGATATTGCTCATTTCTTCTACTGTGAAGACTGACACAAAGTACACAGTAAGTTCTTCAGCTATTTCTTTTTCTCCCATTACTAGCCTTCCTGCATCAATTAGGAGCGGCCCAGTTTCTACTTTTGCTTCTCGTTTGTTTCTTATGTATTGAAAGAAACTTTTACCATCATTTCTAAAATTACTGGCTAGCTTACCTTCATATTTAATCCTCTCCTTCCATATTTCTCTCTTTGTTATCCTCTGCTTGTTTTTGTAGTCTTCCCAATCGTGGCCTCTTTATAGGCTCTCTCTTTTTCTTTGATACATTTCCTGACTTCCTTTGTCAGCCATGGCTGTCTAATCCCCACCCCCTCAAAAAAAAGTGGATAATTTTTCTTTACTTTGGGGTGTACCTCTATACTGTGCCCTCAACTACACCCAGAAACTCCTGCCATTGTTGGTCTTCCCCACTAGGCTCTGCATCCAGTTGATTTTTGTCAGTTCCTCTCTCATGCCCCTATAATTACCTTTATTTAACTGTAACACCATTACTTCTGATTTTACCTTCTCTTTTTCAAACTGCAGACTGAACTCTACCATATTACGATCGCTGCCTAAGTGTTCCCTTATTTTTATAAAGTCTGGCTCATTACATAGCACTAATTCCAGAACAGCCTGCTCACTTGTGGATTCCATCACAAGCTGTTCCAAAAAGCCATCCTGTAAGCATTCTATGAATTCCCTTTGTTTGGATCCATCAGCAACATTATTCACCCAGTCCATTTGCATATTGAAGTCTCCCATGATCACTGTAACCTTGTCTTTCTGATATGCCCTATCTATTTCGTGGTACATCTTGTGTCCCTGGTCTTGACCACTGCTGGGAGGTCTGTACGTAACTCCCATTATGATTTTGTGGGTACTCAACTCCACCCACACAGACTCCACATCACCTATCCCTATGTCATTCAATGCCATTGATTTAATTTTATTCTTAACTAACAAGGCAACCCCACCTCCTCCGCCCACCTTCCTGTCTTTTCGCGAAGTGGTAAGTCCTTGGCTTTTTAACTTCCAGTCCTGAACCCCCTGCAACCACATCATAATCATTCACAATAATTTGTGCCATTAATTCATCTACTTTGTTACAAATACTACAAGCATTCAGGTAAAGCACCTTAATGCTAAGTTTCTTATCCTCATCATTTCCAACATCTCTAGTAATGTGTCCCAAGTTATCCTTCCTTTTTGCTTCATTCCTAGTCTGCCTTGAACTTAAACCCTGCACACATGCTAACCTGCTGCTTATCTTTCTACTTGGCTCCATACTCTCTACTGTTTTCACTTTCTTCCCCCCCCCCCCCCCGACTCTCAAGTTTAAAGTCCTAGTGACCACTGGTTCCAGAGCAGTTCAGGTGGAGACCACCCCATCAGTACAGATCACTCCAGTGCCAAAACTGATGCCAGTGTCCCATGAAATGGAATCCCTCTTTCCCTCACCAATCTCTTAGCCACCTGTTTACTTCCCTAATTTTCTTATCCCTATTCCGATTAGCACGTGCCTTGGACAGTAATCCAGAGATGATGACCCTCAAGGACCTTTATTTGGAAGTACTAGCTTTCAGAGCGCTGCTCCTTCATCAGGCTGCTGTGGAGCAGGATCATAAGACACATAATTTATAGCAATAGATCTTGTTTCAGTTGCATGACACTGGGATATTTTGCTATAAATTCTGTGTCTTATGATCCTGTTCCTCAGCAACCTGAAGGTGCAATACTCTGAAAGCTAGTGCTTCCAAATAAACGCGTTGAAGTATAACCTGGTGGTGTGTGATTTTTAACTTGTCCATTCATTCTGATGAGTAGATGGGGCAGTGGGATCTTGCCCCCACCCTGCAGGAGCTGGAGAGTGGGCTAGACAAAGGCCGAACGATATCCCTGTATCACCGAATGACACACCAAGAGGCCATTCAACCCATCGTGCCTATACTAGCTCACTGCGAAAAGCATAATGTCCCGACATCCCCTCCACGTCCCTGCACTCCTTTTATAATTAAATAAATAAACCCGTTGCCCTCGAGGGCCTCCAACAGCTGAAGACAAGCCGCCTCACTCACTCACCAGGTTGCGTACACTCCGGGCTTCCTCCCGGCCTTCACCGCATAATAAAACCTTTTCTTCATACCGATCGAAAGCGCCGTTAACAACCCACTGAAGCGCCACATAGAGACACTCTCCGCGAAGCCAGCCCTCGCCCTTTGAGGACGCCCCCGCCCCACAGCGACAACCTGAGGCTGGGAGGAGGAAATGCAGCGCTGCTTTCTCTCCGCATTGTCCCACCACCCAATCAACCACGAGTGCGCGCGCACAGACGTACACAGACCTAAGTTAAAAATCACACAACACCAGGTTATAGTCCAACAGGTTTAATTTGGAAGCACACTAGCTTTCGGAGCGCCGCTCCTTCATCAGGTGTTAGTACACAGACCTGGCTTTGGTCAGAATTTTACTAATCTTCTTTAAACATCGGCTGCCTGGACTATTGGCATGACACCAGCGTAGCCTGACTGGGATCGAATCGAATGCTACTAAAGATTGTCGAATTGCAAACGTAAATGAGTTGCGTCTGGGGAGTGCCTCCTGTTGAGCGATTTTATTTAATTTTTCCAGCATCCATAATATTTTGCTATTATGCAGCTTGCTTGATATTTAATGCTGATTCAAAGTCCATTCATCGACTAGTCCCCACCTACACAATTGACCACGCCCTACCTCAGGGTGGTGACTTTCTACTGATTGCATTTGTAGTATTACCTGGATTGCCACTTTTGGGACCTCATTACATGACACTGGGTAAAGGTTGTCTACAATAGTTCACTGCCACCAGTTGTCTCTAGTCTGTATTCTGTCCAGACCCTAGAGTGTGGTGCTGGAAATGCACAGCAGGTCAAGCAGCATCCGAAGCCTGTTTATCAGTGACAGACCATTGGTGACTCTAAAGTTCACTTGTCTTAGTTAACAAGACGGTCATTTCATGATAACATTAAGTACAGTCAATGTTACTGGTCAGACATAATTACTAAGGTCTTATTGACAGCCATACAGCATACATCTCATCCCAAAAAAGACTCATGTTTAAGCCTTTTAGTCTCCCAATGACTGTATGTGACATCATAATATTGAATGGAGCTAATACATCTTCACCACTAATTAGATTACTTACAGTGTGGAAACAGGCCCTTCGGCCCAACAAGTCCACACCGACATGCATCCACCCAGACTCATTCCCCTACATTTATCCCTGCACCTAACACTATAGACAATTTAGCGTGGCCAATTCACCTAACCTGCACATTTTTGGACTGTGGGAGGAAACCGGAGCACCCGGAGGAAACCCACGCAGACAAGGGGAGAATGTGCAAACTCCACAAAGGGGGGAAGTGAACCCAGCTCTCTGGCGCTGTGAGGCAGCAGTGCTAACCACTGTGCCACCCACTTAAATATTCATTGGTGAGATGTAGGGTTGTTAGTTGGGCAAGTATTTATGCCCATCCCTAGTTGCCCTTGAGAAGGTGATTAGATTGGATTACTTACAGTGTGGAAACAGGCCCTTCGGCCCAACAAGTCCAAACCGACCCTCCGAAGAGTAATCCACCTAGATCCACTCCTATACATCTAACACTACGAGCAATTTAGCATGGCCAATTCACCTAACCTGCACATTTTTGGACTGTGGGAGGAAACTGGAGCACCCGGAGGAAACCCATTCAGACACGGGGAGAATGTGCAAACTCCACACAGACAGTTGCCTGAGGCGGGAATTGAACCTGGGTCTCTGGCGCTGTGAGGCAGCAGTGCCACCATGCCACCCACTAATTCTTTCAGAACCATTACCTTATACAACATGACCTAATTGTACCCAGTATAATCACCTAAGCCACACCATCCAGTCTTCATCTCGACTTGCGGTCAATTGAAGTCCTGTTTTTCTGGCTGCTGTTGCACTTGTTTAGTCCAAATGTAAGCAATTGCAGCAGAACAAAACACCAATGTGAAACTGTATGAATCACTGTTAGCCACAGATTTGTACTAAGAGCACATGAAATCAAGTCTATACAAGTCAATTGAAAAATAAAACATGGACATTTAATTTCTTAGTTTAAGAATGACTTATTTCCTGACAAACCCACCAACTTTGTAACAGATAATTGTGGTCCCAGCTGAAATTGTAACAAGTAACTATAAGGCTTACTTATAGCATATTTTTATGTAACGCAACGGATACACAAAATATTCTCAACTTTAAACTCAATATGACTGTCAGGACATCGCAACTATTTATGTACCAATCCCATCATCACCACCTATCAACTATAAAACTTTAAAACACACAAAGAGTGTAGTGGAAGGTTCCAAATAATGTCTGTATCACAGAAAATTGTTCAAACTACTACACTAAAGCCTAATCAAAAATATGATACTGAGCTAAGAAAAAGCAATTACAAGGGAGGCCACCAGCTTGGATAAAAAATTGGGATTTAAGTTCAATCTTGAAAAATGAAAGGAAGGTGCTGAGGTCATAGAGTCTTACAGATGTATCACGCAGAAACTGCAGCATAGGCAGCTCAAGACAGGACTGCCAATTAAGACATGAAGGGAAGGAATGATGCACAAGAGACTGGAGTTAGAGATGCAGATGACATTTGTAGCCTGGAGAATGTACAATGATAGGGAGGAACAATTAAGTGAGAAGGTAAATTGAGCATGAAAATAATAACTTTCACCTTGAAGTGTCAAGAACTTTGAAAGCCAATGAGGACGGTTAAACAAAATGTTTATGGGATTCAGCACTGGGTCAGATTCAGATATGGAAAAACAGAAATTTGTGGAGCATGGAAGGCTGTCTATTTAAACATTAGAACTGTCAGGAACTTAAAACGTGATATCTCCAATGGCTTTTGCAAACTTTTTGGATTGTGACCCTAAATCATAATCAGGAATGCATTCCCACTGAAGTGGCTGTCTCTGTTCTGGCAAAGGGTGTAGTGGAATGATGTGATGGTGAATTACCTGAGTGTCCTATGTCATCATCCTCAGAGAATGAGCTCTGGCTGCCTGTTTGATGCCACCATGAACGCCAGTGACTATACCATGCCACTTACTTTGTGGAGTGTAAGAGATTATTTATCCTTTTGCTGAATTGAACTGAGTTTTGTATGAGAACATCACCTGTAAGTTTACCTCCAAGACACTTGCAATCCTAACTTGGGAATATATCGCCATTCTGTTGCTGAAGTCTAGGACCTGCCTGGCTATCTCCCTGTTTGATGCCATCATGAGTACCAGTGACTATACCATGCCACTTAGTTTGTGGAGTGTAAGAGATTATTTATCCTTTTGCTGAATTGAACTTAGTTTTGTATGAGGACATCACCTGTAAGTTTACCTCCAAGACACTTGCCTTCCTAACTTGGGAATATAATTACCATTCCTTCAGTTTCACTGGGTCAAAATCCTGGGACTCCCTTCCGAACAATATTGTGGATGTATCTACACCAAATGGGTGGTAACAATTTGAGGAGACAACTCACCACAACCTTTTGAAGGGAATAAAATTGGACAATTATTACAGGTCATGCATGAGCCCTAACTCTGCATATCTCTTCATAGGATATGTTGAGCACTCTGTTCCAGTATTATTAGGTCCCCACCTTGATTTATGTTTCCATTACACTGCTATCAGTACTGTGTCTGGTTTAGGCTCTAATCTGGAGAACTTTCTCCTCGTTTCTCTCCATGTACACCTGCTGATATACTATCTTCCATGCTAGAGCTTCCAAGAATGATTCTTTTTATCTCCAAAGCAGATATTCCTGTACCATGCCATATTTGATAGGACTTTCCATTGAGGCTGTATCATTTCTGATCTGTCTGCCCTCATGCTTTGTTCAGCTCAGAACTGTAAATGAGTCATTGTGTTCTACAGTACAAAAAAGTCCCTTCAGCCCATCAAATCTATGCCAGCCGAAAACACCAAATTATTCTAATCCATTTTCCAGGACTTGGCCCATTGGCATTACTTTTCAACTCATCAGCTTGTGCATTTGACAAATCATCTTCAGTCACAAAGAACACATGGCTACTTCCTACTAACTTCTGCTCTCTCAAAATTCTGAATAGACTGCATCCTCTCTCGAAACCCTTCTGTTCTTTCCCTGACAATTTTACAAGAAAGTGAGAACTGCAATACTGGCCCATTCAATAGATACCTTATCACTGTTCAACACCTCAAATACTTTTTTCATATGAAGCTGAAATTTTTTATTTGTTCTTTTAACCCAGTATACTTATGTACAGTTCTCACATTGCATTTATGAGACGAAAGAGAAGATCTGCAACTTCAACCTGTAAAAATTTCTTTCCCTGGTTTACCACAATTTGTTATCTAATTTCAAATGCATCTTTGTCCTGTTCAGTTTTCACCTTGACTGTTGTGACTACAAACACAGGTTTTGCTTTACTGTATGAGGCAGAGTACAAAGGTGCTTGCTTCTCTGGCTTATATCAAAGTCACTCAACCTTTTTAGCAGAGAAAGCAGGTATCATTGCATTCTTTTGGTGAAGTGCTGTTTGGAGCTTCTTTTAATTTATACAAGAGATGTGGTTTGCTTTGGGGAGGCAATACTATTTGTTAAAATTATGCTCTCACCTCAACCCTTGCATCCTTTATTTCATCTTTCAATCTTGCATTATGTGCTTGTCTTGTTCTAATATTTTCTCGATCTCTTTTAACTCTGTAACATGTTGCATTACACATCTCTGTCTTCTTAATTGAAGGTATAAGTTATGTTTCCTTTTGTAAATTTGTAATTTGTTCCCTAGATTCCTTATGCTTTCTATTTAGTTGCAAGGAGCATACATGGGCACTGTAGCCCAGTTTATTCTGGACATTTTTTTATTTTAGTGTTGTCCATCTGAACCTCCATAAAAAGTCTATTAAAAAAAAGAACCATAATCTCCATCACAATCTTCCATAATTCCTAATACATATTTGTTCCAACTGCCATGGTTTTCACAATCAAACATCCTAGCAACCTCTGTTTGGCAAATGTAAAAGCTATTGGTTTATTTAAGAATTACTCAACATACGTTTAACTATGATCTAAAACTGTGACTTCGATACTTCCCAAACTTAAAGCCAATTAAACTATGAATTCTGAGAACAATCTCACTTCTGACAACAACTGTTAATTTTAGAGGGTTCATGTTCACAGTTACCTAATATAAGTAGTTGATGATTAACAGAAATTTTCTGATAATTTATTGAGAAACAGCAGTTTCGATATGGTACACTAGTTAACTAGGCAAAGAAAGGAAATATAGTACCTGTGACAGATGAGAATGCTTCATTGATCCGGAAGCTGTTCTGCAGAATGGAGGATTAGAGTCGGAGTACTCCCATGTCCCAGTGGTCCTATGCCCTTTTGAGGTGGTCTCTGGTCATCTTTGGTGATCACAGTACCAACAAACTGTTCTTTCCTCAGGTAGTTGTAGGGGAACTCCTGGCTTGTCTCCTGGAGATGGTATGGTTCATCTCTCTGAATCTTCTTCCTCCTACACCCCTGTTAATATACATCACTTCGGGACTGGTGATCAATGCTATCTTGGTAATTTGACAAACCCCTTTTTGTCAATGGCCATGGGACGGCTACTCATGACATCAGAATGACATGGCCATTCTCCCATTGCCCACCTCCATTTTAAGTTTAGTTATACTTCTTTTGGGACAAAAATCTTCTCATTTCCAGTACATTACATTGATAATGAGGTAGGATGAGACATGACAAACTTTTGTCGTGAGTCAGAACTTTGATGATTCTTATGACTTCTTCTCTGTTTCCATATACAGATCAGTTTCTGTCTTCAGAAGGCTAGTTACTTATATGACACAGTTTTATGAAGTTTCCTGGTACACAGGATACTAAATATAGAATGCTGAATTAAGAGGACCACCCCAGTAGGGCCGTAAACATCTGTGGAGAGAAACATAGTTAACATTTTCCATCAATAACATTTGATTAGAGCAGAGATGCTACCTACGCGGCAGAGGATTTCTAGCCTCTTTTGTTTTTATTTCAGATTTTCAACATCCATCAGTATTAGTATTATCCTTCAGAAATTAAAAAAAAATTCTATTCCACCGATATCATCCCTACATTTCTCTTAGATCAAACCCCCCACTATCCCAAACTCTCGGCATGATAAGCTGAGCTCAAGATGAATCTGTCTTGATATGTCAATCATTTCACTCCAGAGACACGGTGAGCCTTTGTCTCCAACACAAACATTTCCATAGACAGAGACCAAAAATTGCACACAGCGTATTCCAGGTTTGTGTAGGTGTGTGTGTCCTGTAGGAATTGGCTGTTCAGTACATTGGTTTGGCCTCTTTTGGAATACTGTATTCAGTTCTGGTTTCCCTGCTATTGGAAAGATATTGTTAAACTTGAAAGACTTCAGAAAAGATTGACAAGGATGTTGTCAGGGTTGGAGGGTTTGAGCTATAGGGAGAGGTTAAATAGACTGGTGCTATTTTCCCTGGTGGATTGGAGTGACCTTATAGAGCTTTATAAAATTATGAGTGGCATGGATTGGATGAATATCCACAATCTTTTTTCCAAGGGGAGGGGAGGACATAGGTTTAAGATGAGAGGGGAAAGTTTTAAAATGGACCTAAGGGGCAACCTTTTCACACAGAGGTGATGTGTGTATGGAATGAGCTGCTAGAGGAGGTGGTGGAGGCTGACACATTTACAGATTTTCACAAAGATATGTAGCTCGGGTTGTGGATAAGGTATTTGGTTAGCTTGTCAAGTTGTTGGGTTATCATGCAGACTTTTCATTACCCTACTGGGTGACATCATCAGTGCGACATCCGTGAAGCGCTGTTTTAGATTAGATTACATTACAGTGTGGAAACAGGCCCTTCGGCCCAACAAGTCCACACCGACCCGCCGAAGCGAAACCCACCCATACCCCTACATTTACCCCTTACCTAACACTACGGGCAATTTAGCATGGCCAAATCACCTGACCCTGCACATCTTTTGGACTGTGGGAGGAAACCGGAGCACCCAGAGGAAACCCACGCAGACACGGGGAGAACGTGCAAACTCCACACAGTCAGTTGCCTGAGGCGGGAATTGAACCCGGGTCTCAGGCGCTGTGAGGCAGCAGTGCTAACCACTGTACCACCGTGCCGCCCACGATGCCACCGTGCCGCTGTTGTTCTGTCCCGCTTGCTTTTTATGTGGTCCGGCCTGTTGAGGTGTGTGCCACTTTCACGTCTTCTCTGCAGTGTACGCTGGGTCTATCTCTATGTGTCAGGCTTCCAACAACTCTCTCACATGTCCTAGGATAGTAACTTTGTCATAGTTGAATTGATGACCCTCTTGATCTTGTCTACGGAGATGGATCATGTCGTTCAGTAGCCAGTTGGTATTTGTGAAGTCTGATGGCGAATTTTCTACCTGTTTGTCCCATTTAGAGTTTATTGCAGTTGTTGTAAGGGATTTTGTATTCCACGTTGGACCTGCATGCTGTGGGTATGGGGTCCTTAATCCTGGTAAGTAGCTGGTGTAGTGTGGCTGTTGGTGTGCCACCACAATACCTCGAGGTCGTAACAACCTGGTAATTAATTCTGATATGTTCTTCATAAAGGGTAGGGTGGCCAGTGTTTTGGTAGGTACAGTTTCTTATTGCCATTGTCTGTTGGACAGGCATTGGCAGATGAAGCTGATGGGTATTTGTCATTAGCAAATGCTGGCAAATAGGATTAGATTTATTTTGGATATCTGGTCAACACAGACAAGTTGGACTCAAGGGTCTGTTTCTGTGCTGTACATCTCTATGATTCTACGTGTGTGAGTTGGTCTGGTTCCACCAAAAGCCCAGTGTGACTTAGAATCATAGAATCCCTACATTGTGGAAACAGACCATTTGCCTCAACAAGTCCACCCTCTGAAGAATACCCCACCCAGAGTCATTCTCCTATTATTCTACATTTACCCCTGAATAATGCACCTAACCTACACATCCCTGAACATTGTGAAAATCACACAATACCACATTATAGTCCAACAGGTTTAACTGGATACAGAACCTGTTGGACTATAACCTGGTGTGTGATTTTTGACTTTGTACACCCCAGTCCAACACTGGCATCTCCAAATCCGGAACGTTGTGGGCAATTTAGATCAGCCAATTGACCTAACCACCTGACTTGTTTAGTGATTAGATTAGGTAAAAACAATGACTGCAGATGCTGGAAACCAAATTCTGGATTGGAGTGGTGCTGGAAAAGCACAGCAGTTCAGGCAGCATCTGAGGAGCAGGAAAATCGATGTTTCGGGCAAAAGCTCTTCATCAGGAATAGAGGCAGAGTGCCTGCAGGGTGAAGAGATAAATGCCCTGCAGGGACTCTGCCTCTATTCCTGATGAAGGGCTTTTGCCCGAAACATCGATTTTCCTGCTCCTCAGATGCTGCCTGAACTGCTGTGCTTTTCCAGCACCACTCTAACAGTTTGGCCAGTAATAAGATTGTATTTCTTCTCCTGCACGCTCTGGATGAAATGATGCAAGGAGACAGCCCTGGTACCCAGTTACCATGGTAACTGTGTTACACATGCATGGAGTTCCATCATTCCTCATTCCGGCGGAGGGGGCGGGGCCTCCCGCTGCAGAAAAACTCTCGCGAGGCTTCATGCCTCCTCCCTCTCTCTTTCTCGGCCGCTCTTCTCCCAGGTTGGTGAGGGCGCCTTCGCGCTCCCCGTTGCCTTCCTCTAATAACCGCCGCCGATCCGCTCGATACGGGCGGCCGAGCGGTGGGGAACGGCCGGCGGGGCTGAGATGGATCAGATGCGAGTGTTCGTGCGGCCGGATGGCGGGGGTCTGAGGCGGTTTAATAACACACCGGCCCAGGGAAATGAGAGGGGAAGATGGAGGCTGACGGCAGGACTGAGGCTGCGCGGGTCGGGCGGTGGAACACGCGGCGCTCGAGGCACCCGCCGCGTGGTTCCCGGGCCCACGTTCCATTCTTGCCCACGGTGGGGTAGAGCAGCTGTCTGCAGGGAGGGTGTGCGCGCGTGGATTCCCCACTGCCCGGGCTCACGTTCCATCCTGCCCGCGGGGTGCAGTTGCGCCCCAGCTGCAGGGCCGGGCGCGCGATCCCCGGGCCCGCGTTCCATCCTGCAGCCCTTCCACTCACCGCTCCCAGACCCTTGCGCTTGACCGCCACATAACCAGGAAGTGGTTACTCCTGCTTTCTGCTAACGTGGATGCCGGGCCGTCAGGATGATTTCTCTTCTCCCCTACTTCACCCGATCGGGGTTTTGGGTTCTGGTTTTGTCGCCGCCCGTTCACCGAGACTGATTTTTTTTTATTTCTAACCCCCCCCCCCCCCCCCCCCATCCATTTCTTTATCAGAGACAGGCCATGTTCAGCAGCAGCGCCAAAATCGTGAAGCCTAATGGCGAAAAGCCGGACGAATTCGAGTCTGGCATTTCCCAGGTACGTCGGCACCATTTGCAAGATTTATTGAACGCTTTTGATGGATGTTAAAGTGAAATTAATATTTGAATTGCTTATCGCCAGACAAGCATTGAGTCACATGTAATGCAAGTGAGAGTTCACAACTTAAACCTGTACGATTGTCATTTGCCCCATAGTCACAGGTGAGGTGGCTGATGTGGTGCCACTATTTAAGGTGATAAGGAAAAGCCAGGGAGTCATAGACTAATTGAGCCTGACGTCGGTGGTGGGTGAGTTGTTGGAGGTAATCCTGAGAGACAGGGTTTACATGGATTTAGAAAGGCCAGAACTGATGGCTTTGTGCGTGGGAAGTCATGCCTCTCAAACTTGATTGCGTTTTTTGAAGGTGTGACAAATGAGGCTTGATGAGAGCAGAGCAGTAGATGTGATCTATATGGACTTCGGCAAAGTTCCTCATGGGACCCTGGTTAGCAAGGTTAGATCCTATAGAACACAACGAGAACTAGCCATTTGGATGCAGAACTGGCTTGAAGGTAGAAGGCATTGGGTGATGGTGCAGGGTTGCTTTTCAGACTGGAGGCCTGTGAGAAAGTGAGGGCTGCACATGCTGGAGTGCCAGAGTTGAAAATTGTGGTGCTGGAAAAACACAGCAGGCCAGGCAGCATCCGAGGAGCAGGAGAATCGACGTTTCGGGCATAAGCCCTCCTTCAGGAATGAGGCTGATGTGCCAAGCGGGCTGATAAAAGGTAGGGGGGGGAGGGAATTTGGGGGAGGGGCACTGGGAATATGATAGGTGGAGGGAGGTGATAGGCTGGAGAAGGGGGTGGGGGTGGAGAGGTCAGGAAAAAGATTGCAGGTCAAGAGGGCGGTGCTGAGTCTGAGGGTTGGGACTGAGATAAGATGGGGGGGAGGGGAAATGAGGAAGCTGGAGAAATCTATATTCATCCC
Organism: Chiloscyllium plagiosum; assembly: GCF_037043375.1. Lineage (NCBI taxonomy): Eukaryota > Metazoa > Chordata > Chondrichthyes > Orectolobiformes > Hemiscylliidae > Chiloscyllium > Chiloscyllium plagiosum. Next base: position 24,452,365 of record NW_028270141.1, on the reverse strand, counting down.
CTGTGGTTGGAGAGTTCCTAGGTGGAAGATGACGTGCTCTTCCTCTAGGCGTCGTGTGGCCAGGGTCTGGTGATGGAGGAGGCCAAGGACCTACATGTCATTGGCGGAGTGGGAGGGGGAGTTAGTGTTCAGCCACGGGATGGTTGGGTTGGTTGGTGCGGGTGTCCCAGACGTGTTCCCTGAAAAGTTCCGCAAGTAGGCGGCCCCTCTCCCCAATGTAGAGGAGACCACATCGGATGCAGTAAATGATGTGTGTGGAGGCGCAGGTGAATTTGCGACGAATATAGAAGGATCCATTGGGGCCTTGGAGGGAGGTGAGGGGGGAGGTGTGGACACAAGTTTTGCACTTCTTGCGGTTTGCAGGGGAAGGTGTCAGGAGTGGAGGTTGGGTTGGTGGGGGGTGTGGACCTGACGAGGGAGTCGCGGAGGGAGTGGTCTTTCCTGAATGCTGATAGGGGTGGAGAGGGAAATATATCCCTGCTGGTGGGGTCTGTCTGGAGGTGGCGGAAATGACGGAGGATGATACGATGTATCCGGAGGTTGGTGGAGTGGAAGGTGAGGACCAGTGGGGTTCTGTCTTGGTGGCGATTGGAGGGGCGGGGTTCAAGGGTGGAGGTGCGGGCAGGGGAGGAGATGCGGTGGAGAGCATCGTTGACCACGTCGGAGGGGAAATAGCGGTCTTTGAAGAAGGAGGCCATTTGAGTTATTCGGTAGTAATCATTTGAGTCTACTACAAACCAACCGATTCCCACAGCTACCTGGATTCCACCTCCCATCCCCAGTAAAAACACCATCCCATATTCCCAATTCCTCCGTACCTGCTCCCAGGAGAACCAATTCCACTACTGAACAACTCAACTCGCCACCCCCTTCAAAGACCACAATTTACCCTCCGACGTGGTCGACGACGCTTTCTACCGCATCTCCTCCACTTCCCGCACCTCCGCCCTCGAACCCCGCACCTCCAATCGACACCAGGACAGAACCCCACTGGTCCTCACCTACCACCCCACCAACCTCCGGATACATCGTATCATCCTCCGTCACTTCCGCCACCTCCGGACAGACCCCACCACCAGGGATATATTTCCCTCTCCACCCCTATCATCATTCAGGAGAGACCACTGCCTCGTCAGGTCCACACCCCCCCACCAACCCAACTTCCACTCCCGGCACCTTCCCCTGCAACCGCAAGAAGTGCAAAACTTGCGCCCACACCTCCCTCCCTTACCTCCCTCCAAGGCCCCAATGGATCCTTCTATATCCGTCACAAATTCACCTGCACCTCCACACACACCATTTACTGCATCTGATGTGGTCTCCTCTACATTGGGGAGGCAGGCCGCCCACTTGCGGAACGTTTCAGGAAACACCTCTGGGACCCCCACACCAACCGCCCCGTGGCTGAACACTAACTCCCCCTCCCACTCCGCCAATGACATGCAGGTCCTTGGCCTCCTCCATCGCCAGACCCTGGCCACATGACGCCTGGAGGAAGAGCGCCTCATCTTCTGCCTAGGAACCTTCCAACCACACTGGATGAATGTAGATTTCTCCAGCTTCCTCATTTCCCCTCCCCCCACCTTATCTCAGTCCCAACCCTCAGATTCAGCACCGCCCTCTTGACCTGCAGTCTTCGTCCCGACTTCTCCGGCCCCTCACACTCGCCTCCTTCCACCTATCGTATTCCCAGCATCCCACCACCACCATTTATCTCAGCCCGTTTGCACACCAGCCTCATCCCTGAAGAAGAGCTCCTCGGATGCAGCCTGGCCTGCTGTGTTTTTCCAGCACCACATTTTTCAACTCTGGAGGCCTGTGACCGGTGGTGTGCCACAAGGATCAATGCTGTGTCCACTGCTTTTCATTATTTATATAAATGATTTAAATATGAACATAGGAGGTAAAGTTAGTATGTTTTCTGGTGACACCAAAATTGGAGGTGTAGTGGACAGCGAAGGTTACCCCTAATTGCAACGAGATCTTAATCAGGTCGGCCAATGGGCTGAGGAGTGGCAGATGAAGTTTAATTTAGATAAATGAGAGGTGCTGCGTTTTGGGAAAAGCAAATCAGAGCAGGACCTGGACACTTAATGGTAAGGTCCTCGGGAGTGTTGCTGAACTAAGACCTTAGAATGCAGGTTCATACTTCGGTGAAAATAGAGTAACAGGTAGATAGGATAGTGAAGGAGGCATTTTGTATGTTTTCTGTTATTGGACAGAGCATAGAGTGCAGGAGTTGGGAGGTCATGTTGCAGCTGTACAGGACATTAGTTCAGCCAGTTTTGGATATTGTGTGCAATTCTGGTCTCCTTCCTGTCGGATGTTGTGAAACGTGAAAGGGTTCAGAAAAGATTTACAAGGATGTTGCCAGGGTTGGAGGATTTGAGCTGTAGGGAGATGCTGAATAGGCTGGCGCTGTTTCCCAGAACATTGGAGGCTGAGGGGTGACCTTTATAGAGGTTTATAAAATCATGAGGGGAATGGATAGGATAAGTACACAAGATTTGTTTCCTGGGGTGGGGGAGTCCAGAACTAGAGGGCATAGGTTTAGGGTGAGGGGGAAAGATGAAAGGGACCTCAGAGGCAACTGTTTCATGCAGAGGGTTGTGCGTGTATGGAATGAGCTGCCAGAGGAAGTGGTGGAGGCTGGTACAATTGCAACATTTAAAAGGCATCTGGATGGTTATATGAATAGGAAGGGTTTAGAGGGATATGAGCCATGTGCTGGCCAATGGGACTAGATGAGGATAGGATATCTGGTTGGCATGGATGAGTTGGACATAAGGATCTGTTTCTGTGCTGTATATCTCTGATTATCTCCATGAACTAGTTCAGGTCTTTTCATCCACTTAAACCTTCAAACGTACATTGAATCTATTGTAATAATTTGTTTCTCTCCTGCTATCTTGGCAGAGACTTCCAGATCAATATGACTTCTTTAAGAATTTTGTAGCATCCTTCCTGTATATTGTGCTCAAAGTGTTAAATGTGTCTTCCCCCAAGTGCTTGTGCCATCAGCTGTTGGGTGTTGTTTTTCTTGATATGTAAACCTGTCAATCTTGCACAGTCCTGATTAAATCTTTTTTTCTGTTTGGCTACCTTTTGGTCTGGAAGGCTGTATAGTTAAAGAAAATGTCTTTCAGAACTTAACAGTCAAGACTGTTTAATTAACTGCTCAAGACTTTTTAATGGCGTCTCACCTTCCACTGTAGGCTCTTCTGGAGTTAGAAATGAATTCTGACCTGAAGGCTCAGTTACGAGAACTGAACATTACAGCTGCTAAGGTGAGTTTTTTTTTAAACAATTCATAGTCATACTGCATAGAAGCAGATCATTCAGTATAACTTGTCTATGGTTGACCAGTTTTCCTAAATTAAACTAACCCCATTTGCCTGCATTTGACCATATCCCTCTAAACCTTTCCGATTCATGTTGAAACTTTATTGCTGGAACAGCACAGCAGGTCAGGCAGCATCCAGGGAACAGGAGATTCGACGTTTCGGGCACAGGCCCTTCCTCAGGAATGACTCATGTACCTGCTCAAATGTAACTTGTACTCCTCTCTACTACAATCTCTGGCAGTTTGTTTCAAATACATACCAGCTTTGAATGTTTTTTTTTAAATATGAAAGGGGGAAAGAGAAAATGTAATATTTTATTGTAATTCTTGGCAGACCATCATGAGCTACTCCAAGGCTTTTCAAAATCCTGAGCCCTGGAAAACCACCAGTGAATTATATCTTTACTGTATTTATACCGAGCAATGCAATTGTAGTTACTCTCTCCTATCACTCTAAGGGACTGGTGACTTAAAAATACAATAGTTGAATTAAGTTTATTGGTAATGGTTTGCATCTTTTCTTTCCCTTCTCATTTTCGTTCTTTTTCCTGGCCATGCCTATTCGTTGTGATTTTTATGGTTCTACAGTTGTTTACTTTCTATACTACTAATAGCCAAATTTGGGTTATGCTGACTCACTAAGTAAATGCTTGAGTCCAGTTGGGATTTAGACCACCATAAGATCTACATGAACAAATTTAATATTGATCTTGTAAGTTTGTGATTGTGATTGAAAAAGCTACTGGGACCATGAGATGGGTGTTAAAATTAATAACAAGAGTTGAACTCTATAGATACATTTTAAAGGGAAGCTAATCAAAATTCACGTGAATGAGTTGGTTCACTATTCTTGATGTTGAAAATTATAGAAGTAATGCTACATTTGCAGCCGAAGTTGATGAAAGTAGTCCGAATGAGACCTGCAGTATGATTGTTTGTTGGATTAAAAATAATTCCCTCAATGGTCTGGGATCAATGTCTAGAAATAAACAAATATTCTCACATTATTCATAGACATTAGCATTGTTCATGTATAACACCAAAGCTTAAGACGATGATGTTAACAGTAAAGATCGAGGTGTGCTCAGAACCTGTTTTGGGACCACATAGTGATCAGGGTAGAAAAGGTGTAGTCCGATAGACTTCATTTAAGTAGATGAGTACAGCGAAGCTGTGCTGACACCAGAATTATTGTGCATAACAGATACTCAAAAAATTAGACTTACTTCCAGATTTAAAAACATTGTCATAACAACATTACAAGCTTGTGATCCGTTAACAAAAGGGTAGCTACTTGCAGAATCAGAAATGACCCTTTGAAATATCCTGGAAGAAGAAAGTTTAGAATATAGATTGTGAATGAATGCAAAATACATTAGAGTTTAGAGTCAAGGTTGAAGTAGATGGTATTGCACTGGAAGATGTAGATAAGTTGGTCTACGTGGGACAGATGGTAACTGAAGATGGCACATGTGATTCAGAAGTTAGAAGCATATGTAAATATTTTTGTGAAGGATTTGTGAGCAGATGGAAAACTGAAACTTGAACTTGAAGAAAACCTATTGATGCTGCATTTTTGTCTACTTGCTTGTATGCTTCAGAAACATGGATGGTAACTAATAGGAAATAGAGGCCTTTGAATTGTGGTTACTGAGAAGTATGCTAAAAGTTCTTTACATTGACGAAGACTAGTGAAGAGGAGCTTGAAGCAGCAAGAACAAATTATATCTAGAAAAGATAATGTCAGTGTTTCAGTCATTTGATCAAAGCTGAAAAAGTGCTATGTAAACCAAGTTATGTTTTTTTATTGTGGAAACTTGGTTGAATTGGTTTTGGAAGAAAGTTCCATTTAACGTGTTTTTTAAACAAACTATGCACTTCCAGGAAAGTGCATAGATGTTATTATGAATGATCTGCTTAAAAGGGGTTGGTGTCTTTGTTTTTATCAGTTCACGTTTGTACAAAAATTGAGTGCATTTTCAATGTTTCCTTTTAATTAGGAAATTGAAGTTGGCAGTGGCAGAAAAGCAATCATTATCTTTGTGCCAGTCCCCCAACTAAAGTCTTTTCAAAAGATACAAGTGCGACTAGTTCGAGAGCTTGAAAAAAAATTCAGTGGTAAACACGTTGTCTTCATTGCACAGGTAACATCAAAATTTTAAACTTGTTATAAAGTTTGGCTGTAGTACTATTCTAACCCTTTCTGCATAAGCTTATTAAAATACTTTTTTTTTCTTTTTAGAGGAGAATTTTGCCAAAGCCAACCAGGAAAAGTAGAAACAAGAATAAACAGAAGCGTCCCAGAAGGTGATTGTCCTGTTTTCATATTTTTTTACACTGGACGCAATATGCCAGCAGAAGTATTATTTGGTGTCATACCATAGGTTGATGGGGATATCCAATTAGAAGGCTGTTTCTTTTCCTGGGAAGTATGTGGCACAGGTGGATATAATCAGCTGAGTTGAATTTGGACATTGTCTCAAAGTCAGTCAATGTTTGATATTATGGAACATGATATGGTTTTGCTTTTTATCCTAAACACTTGTGTTTTATATAAATGTAGAAATTTTAGTTTGAAGCCATGTTGAAGTGTTGTGAAAAAAATGAGATGAATTTGGATGGCTTGTTCAAAACGCCAAAGCAAAGATGTAGACAAACTGTTTAATGAGTTTTATTATAACTAGAGGGTGAGAATAAATTATCCGAAGCTTATAAAGTTCAATATAAGTATTAGTGGAGGATTGATGTTTGGGAGTGTATTGACAACAGTGAAGGGCCAATAAAAACTGAACATGGCTCAAAGAAAGTGGGTTATTAAAGCAAAGGAGGCAGAATGTTGTAATTGTGACAGCTTTTACAAATATGAATGGAAGAGTAGTTAAAATAAACCCTGGTTCCTTGGAAGCAGGGGCGGAAGTAGCAGTTATGGGTAATGAGGAAATGGCTGACATTGAGCAAATGTTTGTTTACATCTTTTCAGAGAAAGAGCAAGTTGCATCCAGAAAGAGGATAACCTTGATACTTTAAAATGTTAATTAAAAATGTTTAAATTAAGAAATTAATATCCTTACTGGAAAGAAATAGTGGTGATATTTAAGGGATTGAAATCTGGCAATCCCATGACCTGATGCCTTGTAATCTAGGTTCTAAAAGAGGTATGGAATGCTGGAATGTAGGGTGCTTTGTTTGCAGTTTTTAAAATTGCCTAATTTCTCATGTCCAGCTTCCAGCTGTTGTAAATTAGCAAAGATGTGGCTTTTCAAGAAAGGCTGATTGAACACTTCATCGCTGCCTTTTCTCTATCCTATCTCCATAACATTTATGCTCTTGATAATCAGACATTTGACCAGTCTCCAAATCAGTCCCTTACCTCTTGAAAACATTTTCCTCATGACACAGGCTCCTGCTTGACTTTGTATTATCCACAAAATATCACATTTGGTCTTCACATCCAAAGCATTGATGTGCAGCAGTCCCCCTACCTGTGGGGGTTACGTTCCGGAACCTACCGTGGATAGCAGTGAACCCGTTCATTCTAATGGGAAATTACCTTCCTGGCAGCCTCCTGGTCCCTGGTGTTGGAACTATTCCTTTTATATGTTCTGGCTGTGGTAAACCATGGATAAGTGAAACCATGGAAAGCGATTCTACAGATATGGGGATTACCCTGTATACAGAGGAACCTCGATCATCCTGATGTCATCGGTGGCAAGTATTTTGTTCAGATAATGAAATACTGAATAAACTGATGTCGGATAACAATTTAGCCAAGCTTTGGACCATGTGATCTTGTTTGGATAATCCAAAATTCAGATAATCAAGGTTTCTCTGTATTGTGACCAGCTGGGGATCATGTTTTTAAACTATGATTTAATGGCAGTGACCAGCAGGACAATGTGAGATTTACCCATTTTGTTCCTGCTGCCTGTTAACCATCTATTAATCCATACCAAAACATGACATGCTATACATGTAATTTTGCTATCTAAAAGTTCAAATATACTACGTTTGTCAAATCTTTATCAATTTTGTTATTAACATCCTCAAATAAACCCTCCATATTGTCAGAGACACTCTTCTATTCTTAAATCCATGTTGACTGTGCCCAATCTGATCACTTTCATGTGAGTGTCCATTTATCAAGTCCCTTATAATAAATTCCAACATTTTCCCTACTTCTGATGCAAGGCTGACAGACTTGTTCTTTGTTTGTTTCCTTAATCTTGTTTAAAATAATGGGGTGACATGTGCAAGCTTCCAATTTGCAGGAATCATTCCAGAATCCGACATTTTGGAAGAGGATCACTAAAGTATTGACAATCTCTAAGCACAGTCTACATCTCAGTGTTGAGGAAGATTAGTTCCCAAGAGTTTATCAACTTGCGGTCCCATTAATTTCTCCAGTAAAATTCATACTAATAACTTCTTTCTCCTTTGTTACTTGGACCTCTCATATCTCAGGTTTTTGTATTTTCCTCAGTCATCATTTAGCTGTTACTTCTGTCTTCCCCATTTTAATTTCTCTTGACTCTGCTTTTATTGGACCCCCAGTTGGCTTAGCCAAACATTCCCTATACATGCTCAAAACAAAACCGGCTATAAAAGTTTTTATGCTGCTAGATTGGACTTGTATTCTATGCATCCTTTCCTTCTGGTTCTTGATCCTCTTTGTTATTTATTAACCTCCTGATAATCAGATTTATTATAATTTTGTGCCATATTAAAGATTGCCCAATGTCTACATACAGTCAACCTTTTAATGCAATTTCCCAATCCAACTTAGTCAGCTTATGCCTCATGCTTTTATAATTTCCCCAGTACAGATTTAACACCCTTGCATTAGAATAAGATACCTCTCTTTCAAACAATATACAATTCTATCATATTGTGGTTATTCATCTTTGGAGGTTTTTTGTAACAATTATCAATTTGACATCTTCTTTATGTAATGGTCCAAAATGGTCTGTGTTCTAATTGGCTGTTCAACATGCTCTAGAAAGCCATTCTTAAGACACTCTGGAATCTTGTCCTCAGATTTAATCTGAAAAATGTGTTGCTGGAAAAGTGCAGCAGGTCAGGCAGCATCCAAGTAACAGGAGAATCGACGTTTTGGGGCATAAGCTTCCTCATTCCTGAAGAAGGGCTTATGCCCGAAACGTCGATTCTCCTGCTCCTTGGATGCTGCCTGACCTGCTGCGCTTTTCCAGCAACATATTTTTCAGCTCTGATCTCCAGCATCTGCAGTCCTCACTTTCTCCTTAGATTTAATGTGGGTTTATCCAGTCGATATACCAGATTAAAGTCACCCATGATATCTAGAATACATGCTTCGTGCTTTGATCCTCCCTATTTGTTTCATTGTCTAATTGCCGCTATTAACAATTTGTGCTTCCTTGTGATGTTTTTATTCCACACGATTTTTTCTGATCTAAGATCCACCCTTACAAATATACTGATCCCATCTTGGATTATCACCTCAATTTATTTTCCTTCTTTAAAGTCATACTGCACTCAGTGTTAACTGTTCCTCTCTCCACAGATGCTACTGAATTATTCCTGCATTTTGTATGTTTGTTCAGATTTCCAGCCTCCAAAGTATTTTGCTTGTGTCCTTTTCCTCTTTTCTTAAACAGAGACTATTATTTAATATTCTCTTCCCGGCTGTGAACATGCAGCCATGTTTTCATACAGGCAATTGCATCATCACATCTACCTGTATTTGTACATTTACACTATCTTGTTGTGAATGTCGTGTACCTTTAGGCAGAGTGCCGTTATTTTTATCTCTGTGCCATTTGAATTTCACGGCATTCTCAATGCTTGGCTTGTCTCCCTTTACAACTTTACTTCACCTTTACTCCCAGTTTGGGTTACCCCTCAGGTTCCTGGCCTTTGACAAGCTAGTTCAAACTAGCCCCAGTAGCAAAACTCACTGCAAGGATATCGGTCCTACACCTACTAAAAATGTAACCTGTCTGGTTTGTATAAGCCACTGACTCAAATCTGATGCCTACCCTCCCTCCTACATCAATTCTCCAGCCCCATTCCATCATCTCTTGCTAACTAGCCTGTGACAATGGAATAATACCGTGTTTACTGCTCCTGAGGTCATTTTTAAAAATTTCTTTCTTGACTGACTGCCTGAACTCTTCTCCTCCTAACTATCTCCTCACTAATATGGACTGTGACTTTTGGGATTTTCTCCTACCCTAAAAGGAGGGGACCTGGAACCAGGAAGGCAATCCGTCATCATTCTGGAGTAGAAGCATCTGTTTGATCCCTGACTTAGAGAATGTCCTTCCATCAATTCCTTCCCTCCCTCACTCACTCACACTTTCTCTCAAACAGCTGAGACACCCTTGACGCTGTGGACTTGGTCGTGCTTGTACTTCACTGAGAAGCCGTTACCTTCAAACGGCATACTGTTTGGCAAGCCCAGTAAATTCCAGTGACTGCTGCCTGGTTTTTCGATACGGTCTGTCAAACAACCCCCGACCCCAAAGTACGTTCCTAAATTTTCTACTTACAAAGTTGTCTGCCTCATCGATGCATAACATGGACTCCAACCATTGCTCAAGTTTTGAAACTCTGATCTCAGGGCGTGTAGCCGTTGATGATTGCTGCAAATGTTTGTCTGATACAAATGGTACATCTCTGATATCACACCCCCACTGTTCTTGTCCCCACTGACTTGCTATGAAAATTTACTTAAACTCGTTTTTACTTAACATTTCATTCATATATTGAGTGTGAATAACTAGTTAGTTTTCTGCAATGCGTAGTCTCCAGAAAGGTGTTTATATATTTATTCATTATGATGTCAGTTTGTGATTTGTAAATATTTTGTTTTCTTTGAACTTTTAAATTTTGACCTAGTGGCATAAGGGGCTTTCTGTTTCTGAAGGTGTTTAGTTATTAACTTGGAAATGTTTCTATTGCTGTGTTGACTTCTTTTAAGACTGTGTTTGATAGAAATTTCCTGCCGAATAATTTTTTGTTTCTTCACCATGAGTAATTTTTTTCTTCTTTACCATGAGATAATTTTATATGCAAATGTAAATAGTGTCGTGCATTGAGCCTTCACATTTTAAATTTTTCTTTTCGGTGAAAGTGTGTTCAGGGGAAATAGCCATAGCATGAAAATACCTTTTATGTTTCAGTTGGAACTGAAGCTGGATGGTGTGCAGTAATTCTTTCTGAGAAAGAGGAGATAGTTTAGAATTATTTTGAACTAGGTTATCTTGGTGTGAGGAGTATAGTCAAAGTTGCAGACCAGAAGTGTGTTGCTAAAATTCTGAAAGGGTTATTTGAAGCTGAACAATGAACCTTCAAGTGAATCATTGCAATTTACCTGAGATTTAAGATATATACAGAGGAACCTCGATGATCTGAAGGACACCGGGTGGGGGGGAGTATTTTGTTCAGTTAATCGAATGCTGAATAACACAGTTTAGCCAAGTGTCGGGACCATGCGATCTTGCCGCATAATCGGATGGCGGGCAATCAAGGTTCTTTTGTATAATGGTTTTAACGTTTATGGGCGCAGAGTAACATTCCAAAATCAACTTGATAATGAAGTTTAATGTTTTAGTTTTCTCACTGATTAACTTTACCTGTATGGAAGCCAGTCTTAAAAAAAAGTCTTCAATCCTCACATTGAGTGTTTAACTACAAATATTTGCTTTCAGCCGTACATTGACTGCCGTGCATGATGCCATTCTTGAAGACTTGGTTTTCCCCAGTGAAATTGTGGGCAAGAGAATTCGTGTGAAACTGGATGGTACAAGGCTAATCAAAGTACATTTGGACAAAGCACAACAGAACAATGTAGAACACAAAGTGAGTTTCATTTCAAACAGTCATGCACATGCACCATGCTACGTTCTATCTGTGTAACTTGTTACTGTGCATTTATGAGGAATATTCTCAAGTTTTTGACTTGATTTCCAAGTGTTCTCCTCCTAATTTAATATTTAGTTAGGATAATTCTGCTTAGGTTTTACTGCTATTAAATGTATGCTTATTGAAACTTCAATTTTTAATGTGGGTAAGCAAGGGTTGAATTTTCTCCAGCAGTCTTGTACCATATGTTTCTGGAATGCTAAGTACAATGATAACATGGTTCTTTCCCACATTATTGGGTATTCTGTTGTCAGGCATTAGACTGCATCCTGAATGTTCCTGATACTGATTCTTTGAAAGCATAACAGGGAGGTAACTGTTGCAAAATATTTGGGTTTTTGAAATTATATGTATTGTACCTTTCTGAGTTGTCTGATACTGTCGTTGATTTGTAAATGGTTTGTAAGTTTTATTAAATAAAAAGAACAGTGTCTGCTGGAAATCTGAAAAGAAAACAAAGAGAAACTGAGCAGGTCCTGCAGTATCTGTGCAGAGAAAACTGGGTCAGTGTTTTGAGTCTGGTGATCTGTCTTTAGAACTTCTAAAGAAGAGTCACGAGACTTGAAATCTTAACTTTGAGGTGAAGCGATGGCCTAGTGCTATTATTGCTAGACTATAATCCAGAGACCCAGGGAATGTTCTGAGGACCTGGGTTCAAATCTGCCATGGCAGATGTTGGAATTTGAAATCCAATTTTTTTTTTTCTTCCGTGGTGACCATGAAGCCATTGCCGATTTGTGGAAGGGAATGCCGTTTGGTTCATTGTCCTTTTTTAAGGAAGGATGCTGCCATTCTTATTTTGTCTAGCCTACATGTGACCCCAGCTCCATTGTATTGTGATTGAATCTGAACAAATAGTCATAGACAGTAAATGCTGGTCTGGTCAGTGACATCTGCATCTCGTGACTGGAATTTGAAAAAGATTTCTTCCGTTTGATATTGAGAAGGCCAAAACCACAAACCTTACTTAGCTACTGATTTCATATTGCTTCCTTGTGACTGTTCAGGCTGAATCAGGCCACTGTCAACCCTTTGTAACACAGTTGATCTTTGTGAGCTTCCAGCCACGAGTCTGTGCCAGCATGTTTTGCTCCTCTACTAGACCCCCTCCATGAAAAAACTTCATCTTTGAAAACTTTGCCATTGTCATTACTTGCATCAAGTCCTGCTTACCAACCACTCCTGTGTTTGTGATATATATTGGCTGTTAGTCAGACCCCGTGTTGCTTTCAGATTCATCAATGGCTTCAAGCCTCCCTATCTCTCCCAGTGCTGCATCGCTTGGAGTTCTGGCTCTGTAAATATCCTAACTGTAACTATTCCACAAATAGTTACTGTGCCTCCAGCTATTGTAAGCTTAGAGCTTTGGAATTCTCTCCCATCTCCTTGAGTAGTCTTTTGGCCATCTTCCCCAGTATGTGTAATATGGTTTGATGTTACATGTTGCTTTTGTGGTAAGGTAAAATCACCAGAGAACCATATGGCTGTGCTCTCATTTAAAGAGAGATGACTGGTGGTGAGTTAGCCTGTCACAAGCGTGGTGATGTTAGATGGTATGGTGATTGAACTGCACTGTTGAGGTCACTGTAATGCAAACCAGCTAACTGAACTATCTGGCACCCATGTTGTGTTATAGTGTTCCAGGGTGTGCCTCAAGATGGTTTTCTGATCCCCCGTTCAGATTTGTTTTTGCACTTCGAGTAGGTGGAAATTGAACTCTTGCCTTTTGGCCCAGAGCTAGGGATACTACCACTACACCTCAAGGCCCAATATGAATTACCTTGAAATGCTCTTTACTGACACAATTAGATATTTTGGTCTGCCAGGTAGGTTGAATCCAACTACTTGGGCCAAGATAGACAAATGCGCAGAAATGCTTAATTTAGTTATTGAGAATTCTGTACACCCAGTAGGAAGTGTACACTTCCTCATTTGTTGGAACACTCTACTGGAATTCTGAGCCAGTTTGCTAATATATACCCCAGTTTTACTTGGTTCAACTGTGCAAATTTGAAGGAAAGAGGCTGGTTTATGTGCTAGTTGATCCACCCTCTTGTTAGCACTTTAGAGTTAGGAAGGGCTGAACCTCCAGTGACTGTTTGTGAATTAGGTTGATTGATTAATTATTGACAGAGTATTGTGGACTTCTTTTCCTCGTTTTATTACCAAGTATGCTTCAATTGACTTGATTCTGAAGATGTAACTGCCTTCTTTAAATTAAGGTGTCTTTGCTGTATTCCTGACCTATTCCCTCTGTTCCCAGACCAAGTTGAGGAATGACTAATTGGTAGTAAGCTAACCAACAATACGTGTATTAAGTCCTCAAAGTGCCTACTAGAACTGTAGTTTTCCATCCCTGAAGGGTAGAACGTGATGTTTTTGAAAGTAGCTTTTCATAAGCACTGCTGTTGTTGTGTATTGGGATGTGAGAAAAGGATTTTGAATTAATTTCATCCAGAACAATTCTTAGTTGTTTTTTCACTAACTTGTTGTTTTGGTATTTGACAGATTTCTTTTTGTTCTTCCCCAGGTGGATACATTTTCAGCTGTCTACAAGAAGCTAACTGGCAAGGATGTTGTATATGAATTCCCAGAGTTCCAACTGTAAATTGTAAAGAATGGCCTAAATAAAAAAAAGTCAATACTGCCTTTGTGGTTGTGCTCATGCTGTTAAGATTGCAGAGATGTTTGGTTTCACTCCTTTAATTGAATCAGTCTCATTCTTGTTGCATCTGGCTCCTGTTTATTTTAAACCTTCGAGGAATGTTTCCATGTAAATGTAACTACAGTCAGTTCTTCTATAATGTGGGGCTGCACTAGAATGCAACCATTGCATTATAGAAGAATTTATGCTTTAGAAACAACAAGTATTGGCGCTGCAATTGTGTTACAGCCAATACACTCTTTCTAAAGTGCAAATTTTTAAAATGTGTCCCTAATTCAGTTGTGTTACAGCGAATTTGTGTTGACAAAACATACGTTATAACAGAATGACATGTACAATGTTTGTCCTACTGCAGTTATGTTAATGGTGGGATATGTAGTAATGGTAATGCTGTTGAATATTGGGGAGGTGTTTAATTGGAGTTTGTTGTTTGTGTCTCATTGGTGCTTTGCTGATGTTTCTCACCACGTATGAGCTGGATGTCTAAATGCGTCTGGTCATGGAGCTGAGCCTGGTTTCTGAAATTTCACATTTTAATACCTCAGTGAGCAGATATGAAAACTTACAATGGAGTTAGTTAAGAAGCTAGCTGCTGTATTTACTTTGGTTAACCCCAAACAAAACAGTACTCTTGTTTTTAGTGATGTAATGTTTCTACATCGTTTTCCACACTCCATTCCTTGATTCCAAGAACATTAGCCCCAGAGGATGTTAGGGGTTCTCATTGGAGGGAGAGAGAGAGAGACCACTGGTATTGGTTTAATCTGAAGGTCATCATGCCTCTGTTGAGGTTGAAGAAGCAGACCTTTTGTGGGAATGTCTGCCGGTCAGGCGTTGAATCCATGCATCACAAATCACCTGTTCCACCAATTGAGCACGAGCTGTGTGGTGGACAGCACAAAGCTGGTACAAGCATAATATGCACATGATTTGTAAACCTCTCTTTGGGGGATGTTTAGTGAAAAATCTAATTCTTCCTTTGCTTTCCTGTTTGTGCCATGTTCATCCTTTTAGGTATTGGCTCTCACTAGAGTTGCCATTCTTCCATTTTAAAGTTTAGTATTTTGGGGGAGAGATCGGGTTGGGTGCAGTTCTACCTTCAGTAACTTTACTGTGAAAAATGTGGGCTAAGAGGTCTCTAGGTTGATATACAAACCAGGTCTTATGTTCACATGGAATGTAGAGTGACATTTATTATCTGAATGGTGTGAAATCCATTTCATTTTCAATGTTTTCTCAACTCAACACCAGTGCTGCTTTTAGCACTGCGGCTCTCAACTATTCCGTTACCTTCACTTCTCCATTCGCTCCTTGTTAAAACACAACATGTCAGTAACCTAGGGGTTGACAGATTGCCCTCTGTGACCTCCACCTTGATGATTTTACTGAACGTCCCCTACTTCTGGTAGCATGTTCCAGGCACCTACAACCCTCTGATGCATTTAAAATAAAACTTGCCTTGCACATCTTTTTCACCTTAAACCCTACGCCCCTATATTTGATTTTTCCACCCTGGGGAAAAGACTGCAAATATTACCACTTAAGGCACCTGACTGTCTCATCTAAGACCAAAGTTTTGAACTGGAGAGTGCTGTATTTCATGGTGCCATGCTAGCAGGAGAAACTTCATTTCCATGCAGAAGTCCTGGGTTAAAACTTAAAACTCTTAAACACACAAGCAAGAGTGGTACCAGTTGAACTATGGCTGAGCAAGTCTGTCTGCTGTGCTCTCACAGCAAAAGGTACAAGAGCAGCAATGTCATGAGAATACCATCGCCAAACTTGCACCAAGTAACAAATAACGCACCCAACGTAATTGTGGGCGACAAATCAAAACGACTGCAATAGCTTGCATCAAAGATCTACCACTTCCACCTCAATACTATTATGAATAGTCACCAATTTGCCCAACTTCACTGCCATGGACGAAGCAAATGTTAAGTCCACATTCAGGAATTATTCATTAAATGTGGTATTAGTTTTTCTCAGAACTGAGATTCCAGAAAAATGGGCAGGGATCTATTTTCAAACAGTTAACACGTTTTCTTTTATTAAAGCTGATTTTGAATTGTTTTTAATCCACCTGTTCAAATATGACGCATCTCAGTGCAGGTGGGACTTGAACCTGGTCCACGGGTAGAGGAAAATATTTTAATCAACATGTTCAGACATGTTATGACACACCTGTAGCAGGTGAAATTTGAACCGTGATTTCAGGTCTCACAGGTAGGCACAGTATCACTACACCACAAGCCATCAAAGTCTCCAATCACTTGCAGTTTACGCTAAATTTAGTTTTTATTTTATTGATAGTTTCAAACTATTCCAACAGGAATATTTTTGGTTAATTCGAGAGGGCATTCAGGAATGCGAGGGTATTGATACAAGTACATCCAAAATTGAAGTTTTAAAGGGAGCATGCTTTTGGCTTTTTAAAAATGTTTTTCCCAATTTGAGGGGATTACAAGCCAAATTTGTCAATAGCTTTTATTTTGATGATTCAGCAACAGCAACAAATTTACTGTTCGAGGGTGATGGGATACTCCCCGTTTTCCTGGGTGAGTGCAACTCTCACAACACTTCAGTCTGATGTGATCCAGGACAAGGCAGACCACTTGATATTTTTTGTTTTTCAAATCCCTTTGAGGGATGTGGGTCTCTGGCTAGGTCAGCATTTATTGTCCATCCCTAATTGCTCAGTGCACTATTCAGAGATAACCACATTACTGCTAGTCTGGAGTCCCAGTCCTGCTGTGGGTGGTAGATTTCCTTCCCTGAAGGAAGTGAATCAAAGGGGATTTTTTTCTTGCAACAATCAACAGTGGTTAGGCAAACGCCATTGGCTCACACTTTATTCCAGATTTTACTGATTCTTACTACACTGTCTTGAGTTTTGAGTTGCTTTTTAGATGAGGCATGATCCAAGGTACTGTCAGCCCCATTAGGTGGCAATATTTGCAGTTTTTTTCCCCCGGGGTGGAAATATCATACTAGAGGGCATTGGTTTAAGGTGAAAGGAGAAAAAGAGATGTGCAAGGCAAGTTTTTGTTTACACAGGGTGGTAGCTGCTTGCCAAGGGAAGTGTTAAAGCAGAGGTGATAGCAACATTTCAGAAGTGTTTAGACACATCAACAGGCAGGAAACATACGGATATGGACCATTTGCAGGCAGGAGGAATTAGTTTAGAATGGCATAGGCAGCACAGAAATGGTGGGTTGAAGGGCCTTTTTTTTTTGAGCTGTATTCAGCGTTTTATGTTCATCCATTGTGTTCTGACCAGTAATTGTCCTTCAATCAACATCTCAAAAACAGCTCATCTCGTTGTTACCAATTAGTGATTTATGTACAAAGTTAAAAACCGCACAACACCAGGTTGTAGTCCAGCAGGTTTAATTGGAAGCACTAGCTTTCGAAGCGCTGCTCCTTCATCAACCACCTGATTGGTTGTGTGATTCTTAATTTTGTACACCCCAGTCCAACACCAGCATCTCCAAATCGTGATTTATGTAAGTTTGCTTTGTTGCCACATACTGGATGAAAGGCACTGTACAAATTCAATTTTTTTTAAAGATGTTGGCCGCCTGCTGTAGTGCACCTTTGAAAGCTGAAGTGCACTGTTTGGAGTGGGCCTGCAATACTAGATCAAGTGGTAAGACAGCGGATCAAATATACTGAATGTTTTTGCTGTCCAAACATCACCAGTTTTGAGACCGATCCGTTCTATGCATTTATGTGCATGGGAATATTCCATCACATTCCTGGCCTGAGGCCTGTGGGAGGTGCTGACTTTATGGTATCAGGAGGTGAGCAATTTTATTGAGACCCAGAGACCCAGTCTCTGTCTTGCTCTGTTAGCTTTGGTGTTTCATGCTTGTCTATCGTAATCATAGTGAAAGTGTCATTACAGTGGTGCTATTTTTCCCATTCCTGCGATTGCTACTGGTGACCCTGAGGATCTGTCATTGTGCCCTCCTATTTTTTTTGAAAGGAATTTGAAGAGTAGGGCAGGTGTGGGGTTTGCTGAGCTGACTAATTGTAATTGGAAAAAGAATAATTGATGAGTAGGTTTCTTCCAGAAACCCAGACAACTCTCCCAATATGCAAGAGTGCCCTCAGGTGGCCATTCGCCATAATACATGCACATCATTACAAATTTTGCAAGTTTATTCTGTATTTTTAGACACAATTATCTATCTGAGAGTGCAAAGCCATTGCTTTTTTTAAACATATTAATTCTTAGGTCACTGAATCATTTCACTGCCTTGCAATCATTTTTTTGTGGTTGTCACCACACATCAGTTTTAAAAAATAAGTAAATGAAGTGCTGGATTAAAACTCATGAGACGATTTGTGCGGCTAAACCTCATGAGAATAAAGCTACAGTGGAGCAGCAAAGCAAGTATTGTGATTGGCAGGAGATCAGCGAGCAGGCAGCTTCGGCAGACATGCTTGAAGCTGAGAACGGGAGTTATTGGTCTTCTGGGAATGCTATAATTGAAAAACTACCCTATAAACTTTAAACTCTTGTCACGTAAAATAAGCCTACCTGCCTTACAGGTCTTCACTTCTAGTTTTAATCATGAATTATTTGATTTTTACAATTATTCAAAATCAGTGATTCTTAATTCTCATTCAAACTGTTCATTTGTTCCTGAAGATTTTTTTTAAATATTTGCAAGATTTGGATCTGTATTTGCATTTTCAATTCAAATGGAAATAATAGCTGATACCATAGCAATTTCTTTTTTTTTTGATGGTTTTTATCAGTTAAAGTTCTCAGTTGTGACTCTGGAAAATGCAACAGCTCTAATTTTTTTCTCCTCTTGTGATTTTCATTTTATTCCAGTGTTCCAAAAGGAATTTTATGGGCAGTGCCAAGAAAGCTCGAGGAAACAGTTTCTTATTGCAGCCCTTTTGAAATTATTATTTTGAAATTATCGACTGCATTGGTTTGATAAGAACCACAATCTCTTCAAAATTAATTTTCACAACCTACATTTGATGTGTTGACATGTAGTTGTTTATTTTTATAAATACAAAAGTTGCTTTCTACATTTAGCATACTAACAAGATAATGTTTTTGGAATATTTTCCACAGTCGTGGAATAGTGTAAGGACAGAAGGAATCCATTCAGCTCCTTGTGTCTGTACTGGATGCTTGCAAGAACAACTCCCTTGCCCTTTCCCTATAGCCCTGCAAATACTTCCTTTTCAGATGTTTCCCAAATTTATTTTTGCAAACAACCATTGATTCTTCATCTGTCACACTCAATCCATATTTTTCTCACAATAGGAACAGTTTCTACTTACTCTGCCCAGACCTACCTACTCTTGTATTTTTCAATACTTCTATGAAGTCTCCTCGCAACCATCCTGTGAAGAGAAAGTCCCAATCTTTCTAGTCCATTCAGGTAACTGAAGTTTCTGATCCATGGACCATTCTTGCATATCATTTATTGAGTCATATGGCATGTAAACACACCCTTTGGTCCAACCAGTCCACGTCAACCATATTCCCAAACTACCCAACTGCCAGTACTTGGTCATAGTCCTCTTACTTATGAACGTATCCAAATGTCTTTGAAACATTGTAACTGTCTGACTCCACCACTTTCACTTGCTCTGTGTGTTTCAAAAAATGTTGCCCTTCATGACCTTTTTAAATCTTTCTCCTCCCATCTTAAAAATTTGCTTCCTAGTTTTGAACTCCCCACTCGAGGGAAAAGTTCTTGTCATTCGCCTTATCTACGCCCCTCATTTTTTAAAAACTCTAAGGTTACCCCCTCAATCTCCTATGCTTCAGTTGAACAATGTCCAGCTTTTCAAGTCTATTAAACCCTCCATTCCTGGCAACATCCTGAACCCTCTCCAGTTTAATTATATCCTTCCTATAAGTCATGAGGGGCATGGATAGGTTAAGTAGGTAAGGTCTTTTCCCTGGGTTGGGGAGTCCAGAACTAAAGGCCATAGGTTTAGGGTGAGAGGGGCAAGATATAAAAGGGACATAAAGGGCAACTTTTTCACACAGAGGATGGTACATGTATGGAATGAGCTGCCAAAGGAAGTGGTGAAGGCTGGTACAATTACAGCATTTAAAAGGCACCTGGACGGGTATATGAATAGGAAGGGTTTCGAGGGATATGGGCCAAGTGCTGGAAAACGGGACTAGATTAGATTAGGATATCTGGTCGGCATAGACTAGTTTGATGGAAGAGACTGTTTCTGTGCTGTACAGCTCTATGACTCTAAGAGGCCTCATCCCAAAAAACTTTGCCTTGGTAGAAAAGTGAACTGCCAGAATTAGATGCAGTGATCCAGCTGAGGCAGAAACAGTATCTTATAAAGATTCATCATATCTGCATCCGTACTAAAATGTTCCAGACAATCTGCCTTTCAACCTGCCCTGTCATCCTCAAAGCTTATGCAATTCTGCCCTCAATTCCTTTCTGATTAGTTTTCCTTTAAAGCTTTACCCTTTATATTGCTTCTCCTCATTCCGCTATGCAAATGTATCATTTCACACGTATTTGCTTTAATTTGATCAGGCATTTGCTCCCCCCGCCTTCCCACCCCTAACCACATCATCCAATCTGTTCTTGTGAAGTCCATTATTCTGCTCCTCACAGTTCATAGTATTTCCAAGGTCTGTATCATCTTTGCATTTTGAAATGATGTCCCGTGAAAGGTAAACTATTACCAGATCACACGGCTGCTTTCACTAATAAAAGATGAATGGTGTTGGTTCAATCTGAGGGTTACCATACTACAGATGAGGGGAAAGGTTAAGAAGGTGAGTCCTTCTTGGTAATCTCAGTTGGTTACACTGTGCACCAAAATCTAGGTCATTAGGATCTAGAATTGCAATAGTCCTAGTTTTTTCTTACTTATTCACGGGATGAAGGCAGTATTGGCTAGGCCAGCATTTATTGCCTATCCCCAATTGCCCAGACGGCAGTTAAGCATCAACCACATTGCTGGGGTCTGGAGTCACTTTTAAATCAGATCTGGTGAGGATGACAGTCCTTCCCTAAAGAACATGGGTGAACCAGATGGGTTTTTCCAACAATTGACGTAAGATTCATGGTCATCATTGGACTCTTTATTGCAGATTTTTATTGAATCCAAACTCCTCCATCTGTTGCAGTGGGATTCAAAATCCTGTCCCCAGAACTTTATCTGGTTGAAGGTCCAGTGATGGTACCACTAGGCCATTGTCTCCCCTCCTGGAGAATTAGTGACTCAAGGAGATTTTTACAGTTTGCGTTTCACCAATCCTGTTTACTAATTACATGCATACTGAATTATTTTGAATTTTCTTTTGTTAGCTGCTGGTCTCTTCTCATATATTCTCTCCTTCCTCTGATTTTCTTTCTCACTTCCTCTTTGAATCTTCTCAGCTTGTTTCTGACTTGTACTATCAAGCTAACACCTGCCATTTGCACTTCATTTACTGCTTCATCTCATTCTCTTTTTCATCATCAAGTGATCTCTGGCTTTCTGTGTCCTCACTTTCACCCTGTGAAAATATAATGAGACTGCAAACAAATAATCTCTTTAAATGCAGTTCCATGAAATGTTTGCCTGCTACGCTCTGCTTACAATTTCCCTGGCCCAGAAATGTTCTCGTTCCAGTAAGACTATTTGTCCTTCTAAGTATTTTCACCCTGGTTTGCTTTCTTGTCATTTTCCATTGCTGACCTAGACCTTCTAATACATTCATGGCTGCATCTGGAATGTTCATGGTGGCTCAGTGGTTAGCACTGCTGCCTCATAGCACCAGGGACCCTGGTTCAATTCCAGCCTCGAGCAGCTGTCTGTGTGGAGTTTGCAGATTCTGCCTGTGTCTGTGTGGGTTTCCTCTGGGTGCTCCAGTTTTCTCCCATAGTCCAAAGATGTGCAGGTTAGGGTGGATTGGCCATGCTAAATTGCTAGGTGTGTTAGTCAGAGGGAAATGGGTCTCGGTGGTTTACTCCTTCAAAGGTTGGTGTGGACCTGTTGGGCTGAAGGATCTGTTTCCACACTGTAGTGACTCTTCTTTTAAAAAATAAAGACCCACTTGACCCAACTCATGGCGTAGAACTATATTCAGAAGTGTCTCCTCCCTTGCGAGGCAAGAAATTTGCTGAAGAAGAAAATCTTCCTGAACATATTTCACAGTACGGTCCACCCTTCTGCCCTTACACAATTACTGTCTCACACCACACAAGATGATTAAAGTCTTCCATTATCACTGCTGCATCCTATGATTTTCCTCTGCATCTTTCACATTCATTGCTGGGATAAGGATATATCCAGTAATGTAATGTTACCTCTATTGTTTCTTCAAAATTAACTAAACAGATTCTGTCCTTGACATCCAGCATTTGCTTCTCTAACTACGATAAAGTTCAGGACTCTTTCTAACCACCTTCTCAACCTTCCTTGTCATCTTTAATCCAAATGTGCCCTCAAGTCTGCTGCTTTTCCTTTAGCATTTTACTGTTTATATTGTCATTGCTTGTTCCTCTAACTAAATGTATCATGTCACACTTATTTGTTTTAAATTTCATCAGCCATGGCTCCCCCTCCATTCCACCGACCTGCTGTTCTCTTGAAGTTCATCGCTTTCTTCACAGTTCATAGTACTTCCAATATACTCGTCAGCTAGTATTGCTGCGGCTCCTCCTTCCTTTCATTCCCTATCTTTTTTGAGTATCTTGTATCCAGGAAGGTTTAGCAACACGTCCTACTCTTTTTGTTTGAGCCTGCATTCCATTAACTCAACACTGCTGTATTTCAGGTGGCTATTTGCAAGTGCAGCTCACTAACCTTATTTACCAATCTTTGTATGTTCATAAGCAAGCAGTGCAAACATTCCCTCTTTACTTTGGCTCCAATTGTACATCTCAGTTAATCATAGAATCCCTACAGTGTGGGAGCAGGCATTTGGCCTATCGAGTCCTCAACAACCCTCCAAACAGCATCCCACCCAGACCCATCCCCACAATCAGTTATTTCCCATGGTTAGTTCACCTAGTCTGCACATGCCTGGATACCAAGGGCAATTTAGCATGGCCAATCCACCTAACCTGAACATCTTTGAACTGCAGGAGAACGTGGGGAGAATATGCAAACTCCACACAGACAGTTGCCTGAGGGTGGAATTGAACACAGGTCCTTGGTGCTGTGAGGCAGCAGTGCTAACCACTGAGCCACTGTGCCACCCTAATGAGGTTAGGTGAGGTTGAGTTATCTTGTGCAAATGATTGAGACTGGATTACAATTGTACTATTTTCCTCTTTTTCTTTTCCATTTATTTGTGAATGTCTTAAAACAAATTCACTTTTAAAATAAATTCTGTATTTTTTTTTCAATTTCACATTCTGTCCCCTTCCTTTTGAAAGATGTTGTCAGTCAACTCTCTGATATGTCACAAATGATATCCCTTCATAAATGAGTTCAAAATGAGAGCAGTGGCAGGCTGTTCAATCATGCAGAGTGTAGAGGCAAGTGTGGTCATGTACTGGTGTGAGTTTTCCCTTCGTTATAGCAGTGACTGTACAAAACTACTGGCTGTGAAAGGCCTTGGGAGATCCTGAAGTCTTCAAGCATGATATAAAAATGTATTGGTTCATACCCCAAAACTACTATGTTTTATTTATGAGAATGTAAACAGAAGCAGGGTTAGGCCCTCTGTGAATGTGCTTCCTTGTCTTCACTTTCCTGCTTTGTCATTTTATGTCTCTGATCCCTTATCGCCAAAAATTCTTATCGATTTCAGTCTTGAATATACTCTGTGACTGAGAACTTTTGAGGTTGACGTTTCCAAAGATTCAAAACTGTGGAATGGTGGTGGGTCCAATTCCTGATTTACTCAGTGCCTGGCTCAAGGTGCTGAAAGGTGTTGGGAAGTCAAGCGTTGGTGCTCTGTAGCAGCCAATAAAAGGTGCTGGAAAAATTAAGAGAAACAGGAAATTGATCCCCCCACCTTTGGCTAGACAATCATCAAGGTCAAATGGGCATTAATTCATTATTAAATAATGACTTTAAGAAGTAGCCAATGACGTGCTCAGTATCAATATTTCTGCTTCTCTACTTTCTCGAGCAATTTTGCTGTGCATCTGATGCAAGCAGTTGATCTTAAACTCTTAAAATATCTCTTGCTGAACACATAACATTGTAGAGTTCAGTGATTTTATGAAATGAGTTATCATCAAAGTGGATGTGGCCCAGCAACAACTTGCATTTATTTGGGATTTTTAACATCCCCAGGCAATAAACAGAAGGACGGGCAGATAAAAGAGAAGTCTGAAAGTCTTGCTAGAAAATATTTTGAAATCTTCCTGTGCCTGGTCACAAAGCACCCAGCCAATTAGTAGTGCTATTTGCAGTGTCAGTCAACAAACCTTCATGCAGAGACGTACTCCAGCTTAGGGGGTTTCTGTTTCTATGGCAACTGTGCATTGATTATGAGGATAATTTGTAATGGCACTCAGTTACTTCTTCCATCTTAGAAAGCTATTCTTTGCTTTTTTCTGTGTCAGTGAATTACTTGGCTAATGACTTAAAATCTCACATGAAGAAAAACCTATCTTCGCTTACATGTATCTCATACAAGGTAAACCACTGTTCTACAATGGAAGCAGCCATTTCACAGTAATTTTCCTGTGATTTCACAGAAGTGGTTCAGTTAAATACTAGTCACGTTACTGAACTGGTCTCCCTACTAACCTACATTTGAGAATAATTTTTCTCATGTATCCAAAAATAAAATGCAGAACCAGAAAGATGATGTGAGGCATTCTGAGAAAGAAAGATGTCTGACTTCTTTCTTTAAAAGAAATCCTTCCGTTAGTTTTTTTATTTACAATTTCTTTTTCCATCCTCTCATGCTTAGTGATTCCTGCTGGGTTATGTCTCACAGATGTCTTTCCTTAGTCTTCATCTGCGGGTAGACAGTGTGTATCAGGAGAGACCAACAGATTCTAAAGGGCTTCACAGCTTGATCAGCACATTAGATTTCAGCAGATGATCTCTGGATAGTGATCAGAAGCAGAAAAAAATCAATTATTTTTCCTTACTGGAGGCAGACATGCCGAAACCAATTGTATTGCTTCAATTGCGAGAATTCAGCACAGATTTGAAATCAAACTAAGAACTGTATAGTTTCAATGATTTACTTGTAGAGCTGAGTAATGATTTAAACTGCCAGTCAAGCAGGAGGGTTAATTAAAAAAGAATCCTAGAATATATTCACTTAAGTGTAGAAAATTAAAATCATTTACAGAACATTGGTAGGCTTAGTTTTACATTATCATCTTTTATCTTGATATTCATCAAATTTTCCACTGGGACTTCGTATACGTGCAGAGCATTCGTTCTTAAATATCTCAAACGGAGAGTGAATTGGGAGGTTCTGTTGCATTTGATAATCTGAAAGTGGAGTGCTCGATATAAAAATTTCCAACACCCTTGTTACTCCTGTAAGTTTTATATTTTGCGCAGACAAGGATGAAAACAAGTTACCTCCAAGAACATCTTTATAATAAATGAAGCTTGACCGTGATGTGGGAGTGCTAAAATTGTCACCATGGGAAAACAAAACATAAACATAAGATGTTGAAGAAAACAGTGGTTCAATCCAGATAATGTTACTCTAACTTTGCACCATGAAAAGCCAAGAAAATGTCAGTAAAATCTTTGGTAATTTGCCTGACAGAAGAGAAAATTAGCTTGAACAGTCTGCCGCAGGGAAAATGGCAGGGAGTTGGTCCTATTCAGATTACAAAAAGCACTTTCACGTGCTGTGGAAAGAGTTTGGTATTGAAGCCAAAATGCTCTTGTTTGATATTTTTCTTTTTTGAAAAAAAAAAGGCAAATTGAACAATTTTTTTTTCCTGTGCGACCCACCGCGTTGGATTTTCCCATAGACTCCTTTTACAGCTGCAAGCATCCCAGCTGACATTTGTCAAACAGGATGTTTTTTTATAGGTCATGCTTACAATTTTGGTCTTTGATTTGCTGAGCTGATTCCTTGGGCAGGCTATATTAACGAGTCAACCTAAAAAACTGTCAAACATTGGTAAACAAGAACAGCAATAAAATTCATCTGTGGAATGGGAGAGCATGCTCAGGATGATTCCTTTCTCAGTGTTCTGTCTTCCATCATAAGGTAAGAGGGAATTTTAGTTTGCTTTTGGTTCCACAGTTAGCTAAATATCTGCAATTCTAATTTTCAAAGGACAGTCTTTGCTCCTGGCTATTAAAGGACAGGAAGAGGGAGCACATTAGTAAAAGAATGTACGGACCAACAGACTTATTTCAACAGTTACTGAAGATCTGTCAACTGTATTAAAATGCTCGAGCTGAGAATCAATTAACCCTTAAAATGTTTTGAAATCTGGGAGTGCTTAAAATAGGAGTCATTTTCCAGGCATTATAGTTAGTGTGGTGATAGGAATTCTTTTTTGTGAGCTGATGAAACACACAGAAAACATTTGAGAACTAGTGGATTTGGTTTAATTGTAATCAGCAAAATGTCATTCAGGTCATAATCTTAAATAGCTAAAAGTGTGTTTCAGTTTTAATTGTGATATTTTGAAACTGAGATTTTCAGCCTTGTCTGACATAATGTTAATAGATTCAATTTTAATTTTAGGAATTATTATTTTATTATTTACTAACAAATTACATAAGTATGGAACTTTATAAAATGAAAAGGTATCACAGTGAAGTTCCATTACATAAGGCACTGGCTGAAATAGATGGTGATTGGATGAACTCTAAAGTAGCCTTTGGACCTAGAAATTCCCATGGTAGTCTATTACTTAGCATAATGCTGGTGGGAAACTTGTGCCACCATTATGGAGACGGAATACAGTGTAGGAAAATGTGAGGTTATGCACTTTGGTAAGAAGAATAGACACGTAGACTATTTTTTAAATGGGGAAAGACTTTGGAAATCTCAAATACAAAGAAACTTAGGAGTCCTAGTTCAGAATTCTCTTCAGGTTAATATGCAGGTTCAGTTGGCAATTAGGAAGGCAAATGCAATGTTAGGTTTCATTTTGAGAGGACTAGAATACAAAAGCAGAGATGTACCACTGAGGATGTATGGGGCTTGGTCAGACTACGCTTGGAATATCATTAGCAGTTTTGGGCCATGTGTCCAAGGAACACATGGAAAAACAAGGATGTGCTGGCCATGGAAGGAGTCCAGAGGAGCTTTACAAGAATGATCCTGAAAATGAAGGGCTTGTTGCGTGGGGAGCAGTTGAGGTCTCTGGGTCTGTACTCGATGGAGTTTAGAAGGTTGGCGGTGTAGAATTTGATTGAATCTTATAGGATTCTGAGGGGTATGGATATAGTAGATGTGGAGAAGATATTTCCATTAATGGGAGAGACCAGAACCCAAGGACAAAACCTCAGAGTGAAGGGACACCCTTTAGAAGTGAGATTAGGAGGGATTTCTTCAGGCAGAGGGCGTGAATCTGTAGAATGCATTGCTGTAGAAAGCTGTGGATGCCAAGTCATTGAGTATCTTTAAGACAGAGATAGATAAGTTCTTGATTAGTAAGGGAATCAAAGGTTACTGGGAGAAGGCAGGAGAGTGGTGCTGAGAAACCCTGATTCTGCTTCTATATCTCACAGTCTTATGGTCTAAGTGTTCTTGTTGTACAAGCACACATGGCATTGGGACAAGGCAGGGGATGGTGTGATGATGGTAGTTGTCTTCATTGGTGATGGAACCGTAGGCAATGTGATGGATGATATTATCATATACTGTCCTTCCTTGCATTCTGAACCCAGAAGAGAAGAGGTCAAAAGCAAAAAGCTTACACCCCTCCATCACATGCACCCAAATCCTAATCCAAAGAAATGGGGTTTGAGATCCGGGGTAACTGAACTCCAATTTCCTCTGCCACCCATTCAGATCAGGTAGCTTTACACACTTGCCTAACTAAGGAATAACAGGGTTTAGGTAATACTTGGCTTGAAAAGGAAATACCTGAACATTGAAGAATAAAGAAAACCACAAATTAAGTCAGTTGCAGATTTGAGGTCTTTGGGGGTGGGGAAGAATAAGTTAGAATGGCAGAAAAATGGAAAAAGAGTTACACTTTTAACATGTGAAGCTTGCAGACATTAAAAGTTTGTGTGTAGGGAAATGTTAAACGCTGATAATGTTTAATGAGTTAAAGAATGTGTTTGTTTCATCTTAGTAGAGTAATGGTTATTTATAAAAGAATTTTTATCTTTAGGAGTCAATGAACTTTTTGTGAACATTATGAACAGTGGACTGTTTTCACTTGTGTTCCGAATTGGCCTGCTGTTCCTGTCCTTGCTCAGATCTGGAGAATCTCAACATATAGCAGATGAATCATGCTCAGTACAGATCCTAGTCCCTGGCCTGAAAGGTAGTTGCACATTAAGTTTGTGGTTTGTGAAGTATGTAAGACTGTGTTTTATTCTTGTACTACTTGTACTTCTTACCAAACTGCATTAACTTACATTAACTCTTTAATAAATGCCATTATAAGCTTGTTGGATGCTAAAAGAGTGGTGCATTTTATACAACAGTGATGGTGCAGCAATTGGTAGTGGATGGAGACTACTGGCTGATTTATTTACTAAGTGCAATGCCCATTTGTGAACTAAGTAATACAGATACAGCTAAGTTCCTTATCTGTGCTGAGTTAGTTGATCTTACCCGAGGCAGCAGTGGATGTGATAGAGCTGCTGCAGCCCATTCCTGATCACTATCCAGTAAGAACCACAAAAAGACATGTGAATGGAGCCTGTAAACAGGATTGAGTTCAACTGTGATAACCCTCACAGTTGATACTAATTACAAAGGGCTATGGACAAGATCATAGAGAGTTGTGGGAATGAATCCCCAATGTAAAATAGTAACTTTAGGTAAATATATGACAAAATAAAGTAGGTGAAAAATAGTCTGTTGCTATTATAGTGGTTGTTTAGTATCACTTTCATGGTTGAATGCAGTATTCAAAATAAAGTGTAGGAGAGGGTTTTTTTTGATGAATTCAATATGCTTAGTTCCAATTATTCATGCAGAGCTATCTGACATTTCTGAGTCCATTATTGTGATGCAACACACCATTTGTATTCCTGCAGTTGGAAGCATGAAGCTGACCCCTCAAGATCAACTTCCACTGGTATTATTTGTGTGGTTTGGTGAACCATTCTTTTACACACTTGTTCAACTTCCATAGCCCTGCCATACATGTTCATGTATGTGATATATGATGGTATGTGTTCTGCCACAATGTGCAAGCGCATGCATGATCAAACAGTGGTAGTGTTCTGAGATTTGGCGGTAGAAATGGTCCATGATGAAGTTAATTTAACAAACACAATTTGTCTTGTATGGCATTTTAAAGAGTCAGAATTCACAACTTATGATTCAATGATGACATTAATTTGTCTGTGGGGTTTGCTGTGTTGTAAATTTATTGACTTTGATGCTACCAGATCTGCCAGCTCTGAGATGACAAAATACTTATGCTTCATGGCCGTTCTAAAAAAATGAGCGCCTGGCAGCAGGCACATATTTCATCTGTTGTGAGGCAAATAGGAGAAATTATCATTTCATTGTTCCTGTGTTTCATGAGTCCAATTTTTTCCTAATTTTCCATCTTCAGCATGTCGATTGTCGGTAGTCTACTCTAATACTCTATCTCCAGGTAATATTGGGATCCCGGAATTGTAGCGTAAAATTGGTGAAGGATTTTAATACCGCAGAGCTAATGCAGCCAGTGCAATGTGAAGAATGAGATGAAAATCGAAGTCCTTATTTTCTCCTGCCCACACTCCTGAATCCAATGATTATTTCCAGGGGTACCAGCTCACCCTCTGGTCTATTTGTCATTTTCAAGGATGATCATTGATCATAGAATCACAACAGTGCAGGAGGAGGCCTATAATGTCTGCACCAGCTCTCCAAATGAGCAATTCATTAAATGTTGTTCCCTCACCTTCTCCCATAACCCTGCACATTTTTCCTTTTCAGGTGACAGTCTAATTTCTGTTTGACTGCCTCACTTCGATCAGTCCCCTCCACACTCTCAGGCAATAAAAAGCACCACTCTTAATAAGGCAGGGAATTAGTCAAAGGAGGTATTCAAAAACATTTGTAATGGGACATCCTTGAAATTTAACATAATTAAATGTAAGATAATGTGAATTGGAGCAGAATTATATACACAACATGAAGGGCTGTGTGTTTGCAAAGTGAAAAAGTAAGCAGAAGTATGTTTTCTAATTATACTTTGAAAATATTCAATCAATGTGAAGTTCCTGAATGGATAATCAAATACAAGATTACATTACGAATTTGATTATGAATCAAGACTTGTTTTCGCCTTGTACTGCTCTCAGAATATTTTAATATACCTTTTCCGCTCAAAATAAAGAAATTAGGATTAAGTTGCTCCTTCCCCACGCTCAGGAAATCTCAAATCTTCATAGACAGTTGATTAACTTCGAAAGTATCGAACTGCTACACAGGGAAAAGTGGCAATCAGTTTGTGCATAAGGACCCACAATCAGCAATTAAATGAACGATCAATTAAACTGACTTGTAATTGTGTTGGCTGAAAGAGAAAAGTTACTGGGGTGGTGACAGCCCAAATGGTATTATCACGGGACAGTTAATCCAGAGAGCCAGAAAATATGTTCTCGGGACCTAGGTTTGAATCCCACCATAGTGGATGGTGTAATTTGAATTCAATAGAGGAAACAAAATCAGGAATGATGAATTTAATGATAACCATAAATCGATTACCAAATGTTGGAAAAATCCATTGAGTTCACTAATGAACTATAGGGAAGGAAACTGCCATTCTTACCTGGTCTGGCCTACATGTGACTCCAGACCCACAGCAAGGTGATTGACTCTTAACTGCCTTCTGGGTAATTAGGGAAGGGCAATAATGCCTAGCCAGTGATGCCCTTGTCCCGTGAATGAATAAATAAAAAAAAATTTACAAGAATACCAGGAGAGCAACCTGTACTTCACTTAGTCACATGAAATGTTTTTCCATTTTGTTGAACAGACAAACAGGACCTCAGTTATCTAAACCCATCTTATCTAAAGGACAACACCTCCACAGTTTTGAATACATGCTCAGCAGTCCACTGACGCATCATCTTGCACCATGTGCTTAAACGTGTGTCTCCCTAATTCAGAGTCAATGTCTTAGCCCATAATCAAACCCTATGCCTCTTGCTTCGAAAGAACATTGATGCTTGGAAACATTTTGAAAAGGGTAGGAAGGATGATCCCAAAACAAAGTGCCTTGACAGAAATGCCTACATCTTATGTCTGAATGAAACATAACACACAAAATAGGAGTAGGAGTAGGGTATTCAGTCTGGCAAACCTGCTGTGCCATTCAGTAAGATCATTGCTTTTCAGATTGGAGTCCTGTGACCAGTGATGTGCCACCAGAATCTGTGCTGGGTCCAGTGCTTTTCATCATTTATTATAAATGATTTGGATGTCAAATTGGGAGGTATAGTTAGTAAGTTTACAGATGACACCAAAATTGGAGGTATACTGGACAGCGAAGGAGGTTATCTCAGAGTACAACGGGATCTTGATCAGATAGACCAATGGGCTGATGAGTGGCAGATGGAGTCTTATGTAGATAAATGTAAGGTGTTGCATTTTGGAAAGGCAAATCTTAGCAGAAATTACACACATAATAGTAAGGTCCTTGGGGAGTGATGCTGAACAAAGAGACCTTGGAGTGCAGGCTCATAGTTCCTTGAAAGTTGAGTCCCAGTTAGACAGGATAGTGAAGAAGACATTTGGTATGCTTGTGTTCATTGGTCAGTGCATTGAGTATAGGAGTTGGGAGGTCATATTGCAGCTGTATGGGATATTGGTTAGGCCACGATTGGAATACAGTGTGCAATCCTGATCTCCCTCTTATCGGAAGGATGTTGTGAAAGTTGAAAGGGTTCAGATAAGATTTACAAGGATGTTGCCAGAGTTGGAGGGTTTGAACAATAGGGAGAGGCTGAATAGACTGGGGCTATTTTCCCTGGAGAGTCGAAGGCTGAGGGGTGACTTTATTGAGGTTTATAAAATCATGAGGGGCATGGATAGGGTAATTAGACAAATTTTTTTCCCTGGGGTGTGGGAGTTCAAAACTAGAGGACATAGGTTTATGGTGAGAGAGGAAAGATTTTACAGGGGACTTGGGGCACCATTTTCACGCAGAGGGTGGTGTGTGTATGGAATGAGCTGCCAGAGGAAGTAGTGGAGGCTGATACAATTGCAACATTTAAAAGACATCTGGATGGGTATATTAATAGAAAGGGTTTAGAGGGATATGGGGGAAATGCTGGCAAATGGGACTAGATTTATTGAGGATATCTGGTCAATATGGGCAAGTTGGACCAAAGGGTCTGTTTCTGTGCTTTGTATCTCTCTGATTCTATCTGATCATGGCCCCAACATTCTTGAACCCCACCCCATGTTAACCATTGACTCTCTTGTTAATTGGCTGGGTGACTGGATTACAATGCAGAGTGATGCCAATAGCATAGGTTCAATTCCCACATGGGCTGAGATTACCATGATGGACTCATCTTCTCAACCTCTTCCTCTGTGTGAAGATATATCTTATTGATGTTGAGAGACCCTTAGGGTTAACTTGCAGATAAGGCCAATCCAACCCTGCAGTTCTTTTGTTTTACTCACTTGTGGGACATGAGTGTCACTGGCTGACCAATATTTATTGCCCATCCCTAGCTGAGCTTAAAAAGGGTATTAAAATGTACAGAGACACCATCGATATACTGATGTCTCTCTGTGATGTCATTGAAATAAGAACCAAAATAACTAGTGTTGCGAAATTAGCAATTTGCATTTTCTGTATTCATTCACAGGTTGTGGGTGTCACTTGATAGGCCAATATTTAAATCGTACCTTCAGTAAAATTAACATCCTAAGGTGCTTCAGAGATGGGTGTCAGGGAAACTGATAGTGAACTAAGAAGCCAAAGGTTTTTTTTTAAGTGGGAAGAAGTATATTAGAATGGCAGAACTAGCATTGACCACATGCTACATCTGCTCTGCTCCACCATTTCATAAATTCACCGCATATCTGTGACCTCCATTCCTCTGTGCTGCCCCTCAGCATATCCCTTGATTTTCTCAGAGTCTGTTTTCTGAACTCAAGGTTTAAGTCAGGGAAAAACAGGCTCTCAGCATCTATTTTGTCAAGTCCTCTCAGAATCATAAGTATGATCATCAGCTCATGATACATTCTCCTAAACTCAACAGAGCATCAAATCTTTCCTCTGAATCTGCATCCTCCTTTTCCTGGAATTAATCTCGAGAGCCTTCACTGTGCCCCATCTGTGTGAAGGAGACCAAACTGTGTGCAATGTTCCAATTGCAGCAAGTTTTGCTTGTACTTCAATCCCCTGGTTATGAATACATACAATTTGCCTTCCTAGTTTTGAGCTGAAACAACATGTTCAACGTTATCTTTTATACAAAAATGCCCAAATCACTTGCAAAATTAACTTTAGACTGTTGCTCCTGCCACGGTGTGTTATAACTCTTACATCTAGCAAAGAACTGTGATTCGACTCTTAATAATAATAAATGATAATTTTATTTGTTTAACATGATTAATATTATAATAATAAAATGCTTTACAAACTAGCAGTTTACACTGTAAATCTAATCGGATATCTTGTGCTTTAGAACATAGAACATAGAACAATACAGCACAGAACAGGCCCTTCGGCCCACGATGTTGTGCCGAACATTTGTCCTAGCTTAAGCACCCATCCATGTACCTATCCAATTGCCGCTTAAAGGTCACCAATGATTCTGACTCTACCACTCCCATAGGCAGCGCATTCCATGCCCCCACCACTCTCTGGGTAAAGAACCCACCCCTGACATCTCCCCTATACCTTCCACCCTTCACCTTAAATTTATGTCCCCTTGTAACACTCTGTTATACCGGGGAAAAAGTTTCTGACTGTCTACTCTATCTATTCCCCTGATCATCTTATAAACCTCTATCAAGTCACCCCTCATCCTTCGCCGTTCCAACGAGAAAAGGCCTAGCACTCTCAACCTATCCTCGTACGACCTATTCTCCATTCCAGGCAACATCCTGGTAAATCATCTCTGCACCCTCTCCAAAGCTTCCACATCTTTCCTAAAGTGAGGCGACCAGAACTGCACACAGTACTCCAAATGTGGCCTAACCAAAGTCCTGTACAGTTGCAACATCACTTCACGACTCTTGAATTCAATCCCTCTGCTAATTCAATCCCTTGAACTTCACTGTGGATGATCACATACCACTGCTCTAGATCTTGGTCTTGATCCACGTGACAATGATCATTTGGCATTCTTCTCCTGGTGGTTCCAGGGGTGTCTTCTCTTAAGTTGGTCTTGAGTTACTGCTCCTGAGGGTGGTGTAGCAGTGATTCTTAGCAGAAGTCTTTGCGCTCTTTTTGGAGGGTCGTCGATGTCCACCAGTAGATCAGTCAGACCCAACCAGGTGTTGACATTTCAGTGGCAGTGTGGTCCTTGGGCAACCATTCCTGGAGGTGTCAGGACCTGGTAGGTCAAGTAGCCCTTTTCAATAAGGTTGTGAAGTGCCCCTGTGTCTGGTAAACAGCTTGATGTTTCCGATTGTCCTGGGGATGGCATTCAGATTGATTCTATTCAATTCCAATTCAATTGTATATTGTATTGTTTGCAGCTGCTGGGTCAGTTTTGTAACGTGTGTCTGGATTCTGGAGCTTGTTAATTCCAGAGTCTTTGAGCACAATCACTTTTGGTTAAGACTAGTCTCAATTTTGTAGCAAGTCTCATTTATTGTCCATTTTTCATAAATCCATCACTTTGAGTAGCCTGTTTGGCCACAAGACTGATTCTCATTCTTGAAAAATATTCATTTTTTTCTATCTTCCATCAAATTGAATAATTTCCTCACATTATCCTCTATTTATCAGCTCTTTTCCATTTAAATGGCATTTATACCTCTGTGCAGGCTCCTTGTGTACTTCCGACAGTGTACATTCTCACTTAAAGTTGTGGTTTAGCAAATCTAAATATACTCTACTGATCACCTCCTCTAAGGTGAGAGTTTACATTACAAGTATAGTATTTGAGATCTAAGCCCAAAAAAGCACTTTCATTATATAACTATTCTTGCAGCACTATGTCCATTGACCTAACTTGCATTTTTCCTTGGTTTTCTTCCTCCCCATTTTCCATTGCTATTCAGCAATTCCAGAAAATGTTAGATGCATCTCTTTATCACAGTGCTCAAACCATTTATTTTGATGGAGAAGCAAGGAGTCTTAATACTAATTTTTGGAACATACCAATTTGATAAATTTCATTTTTTGGGGTATGATAATTTACAGACTGGATTTTATAGTCCTAGCTGGATGTATTTTGGTGGGTTGGGGGGTGGTGATTAGGGGATAGAAATGTAAAATATGAGGCATTCCCAACTCACCGTCTTTCTGTCTACCCCTGACCTGTCTTCAATGTGTGTCATATGGACGGTTACTAAAATTAACGGCTCTCTCTTTTTAAAAAATAAGTAAGTAATGATAATGATAATACTTGTAGCTTACTATTATTATCAATTTAATTGATAGAAAATCAGTCTTAACAGTAGTTTTGAAAACATTTGAGTGTGTTGGACAACTCCGTTGCCATGCTGCCAACATAACAACAATAGGAGGATAGCCTGGGTGCAATATTATAACCTGGTACAGTGAGAAGACTGCAGGTGTACAGTGGTTAATGTTATTTATGTGCATGGACCTAGTTTCTGTATCAGCTAACTGAGGTAATATCAGTTATTACATTAGGTATAATTGCCATCTGTCCCATGAAGCTCAGTAATTAAAATCTAATATTTAAGCATTAATGATTTAATTCCTAATGTAATAATTACACTTCAATGCACAGGTAACAGAGTACATTTTCAACACAGGCTCATGAGTACAGTAAATATCCTGTGAATGCAATTAATATTCCAGTGTTATAATTATCTATGGTGTATATTGCCAACACGAGTAATTGCAATGTCCCTCAGAGGTAACAAATTGCACTCCTGCATGGGAAATAATTGAGAATAATTGGGGATATACTAAAGAGAATATGACATTTTTGCCCTATTTGAACACTGGCAATTTTCTAACCTGTCAGACTGAGATTGCTACCTATGTGCTGTTTGATCATGCTGAGTCAATGAATAGCAACAACCCCATTTACACATATGTATTATTTTTGTATTGCTATTTTGCCAATGAGGATGATGCTGTGTTCTTATGTTGTGTTGCAGGTGAACCTGGGGAAAAGGGGGAGAAAGGAGAGCCTGGAAGGCTAGGAAAAGTTGGCCCAGTTGGACAACCAGGTGATTTTCTACAAATATAAATTCTACATTGTAAAAAGACTTACGTGTTTCATATTAAACAACACACAAAATTGTAACATGGGATGCTAATGTATTTGATATGCTGTAGGAAGTTTAATTGGCTTATTTCACTTTTCAATTGTTTCACCAGACTGGTCAGGTTCTGGCAATAGAGAGACTTCGAATCTTGGCATTAGTTCGGCCTTTCATGTGTTCACTTTTCATTTCCAGTGTATCCATTTTGCTACATTCGAATTCAGCAAATGTATTGTGGGCAAAGTGCACAATTTCCTGGGACCTAAATTTGGTAGCCCGCCACAAAGAATAATACCTTTAGTATTGCAATTCACACTTCAACGTGTAACTGTTGATTATCACACACAGGCAACATACTAACTTTTTGATGTCTACTTGTTCATATCAGTAATGTTAATATCTAGCTGGAATTACTCACTGCTGTTGATTGTGAGTGGCTAGCATCACTTAAAGCCAACCTGCAAAGCTTAAAGGTAAAGCAGGTGATGTGGAAGTGAATGTATTCTGAAACATGTTGAAAAATGGCACAACATGTGAAAAAGCAGGTTCTGATGTTTACAGATTCTTCACTGAAGTCTTTGTGGAGGAAACAAACAGGAGGAGAGGTACCCTCTATCTATAGAAAACTGGGACTCTCACCAGAACCACGCTCAGTGTTCGGAAAAGAAAGGATTCCAAAGCTAGGCTTAAGAGGTCCAACAGCAGTCACCTCCCTCACCAATACCATTATGATTTAGTCCCCTCATTACTTTTTCCCCTTTTTTGGTGAATTGGTGTTAATTGAGTGATCAGTTAACTTGGTGGTGGGTTTCTTTATAGTAAGACAAATGGATGTGTGTTTACCCCCAGGAGATGGGATGTTTTCTGAACGGACCTCAACTTCTAACAACACCAGCTTGGAGGACAGATTACTGACTGCTTTGGCACCTTGCCTGTCCTGTTGAATGCTGAATTTGCATGACTTTGGCTTACAGGCAATACCTGGATGTCAGGTGCTTATGTTTGTGCTGCAATAGGAACCGAGATATCAGCCATCAGATGGTGCATCATCATTCTTGGATTCTTTCTTTGCTGCACAGGGTGAGCTTCATGGCCAAGATGCTTTGCTGGCCCTGTGCTGGCCTTCTGCACTGAATACAGGCCACTCATGCCTGACGTCTCACCATGTTCAGGTTTTCCTCTAACCAACCCTTCAAAGTATTTTATATTTAGCCAGTGATTACACAATGTTCAGCACAGTTTGTATTTCCAAGTAGTCAATGCCCAAAAGCAGCAAGGCCCAGGCAATGACTAATTCAACAAGAGAAAATTTAACCATCACCTCTTGACATTCATTGGCATTACCATCTTGGTATTACAATTGACCAGAAACTGAACTGGTCTATCCATAAAAATACAATGGCTACAAGAGCAGGTGAGAGGCTAGTAACCTGGCTGTTAGTAGCTCACCTCCTGGCTCACAGAAACATAAAATATCTATAGTATGGAAACAGGCCCTTCTGCTCAATAAGTCCACACCAACACTCAGAACAATAATCCGCCCAGATCCATTCCCCGACCGTATTATGCTACATTCATCCCTGAGTAATGCACCTAACCTACACATCCCTGAACAGTATGGGCAGTTTAGCATTGCCAATTCACCAAATCTGCACATCTTTGGATTGTGGGAGGAAACACACACAGACACAGGGAGAATGTGAAAACTCCACACAGACAGTCGCCCAAGGCTGGACATGAACCTGTGTCCCCGGTGCTGTGAGGCAGCAATGCTAACCTCTGAGCCACCTTAAACCTATCCTCTCCAGTTTTGGGCTCCCCAACCCTAGGGAAAAGATCTTTATTGTTCAAGAGAAACAAGCTGTGCTGTGTGTCGATCGATAGAAAAGGTGATCTTGGGGGAGGAGGAATTTGGGAAAAATTAGGTTTCGATGCTTTCGGCTTTGCCCCTGGCCACAGCCTCAGTCATATGATTGTTGATTAATTGGTGCTCTCAAGCTTTGCAGACCTAAAGAGCATGTTCAAAAGTTTAGTTGTTTCCTTGGTGTGATTAACTGAAAAGCTCTTGAAGAAGTAGCACATTCAGGAAGACTGTCATTAATTATTCACCAACAGAAAATGGGCAGTGTGGCTACAAGACCGAATATGGTTCAT
Source organism: Chiloscyllium plagiosum (assembly GCF_037043375.1). NCBI lineage: Eukaryota > Metazoa > Chordata > Chondrichthyes > Orectolobiformes > Hemiscylliidae > Chiloscyllium > Chiloscyllium plagiosum. The sequence goes on along the minus strand of NW_028270141.1, from coordinate 24,413,848 downwards.
TTCCTGCATCCCTCATGCTAGGATAATCTAAGAGGCTTGGTGCCATTCCAAAATAATTGCTATCCTAAATTCAGGAAAACTAGTTTATCATCCCCATAAGCTCTCTAATGTCTACAAGGTAATTAAATAGCTAACCTGTAAATGATGAGACCAGTTTTAGAGGTCACTCTCCAAAACGGGCCAGAGAGTTTCAGGAAAGGACAAAATTGCTTTGACCAGGCCCTTATACCAATGATCAATATTAAGGCAGGGCTCCAGGAACAGCTAAGGTAATGGCTGTATTCATAGACTTCCCATTGGCATATAGAAAGGTCTTTTGGGGTCAAATGTCAGTTACTGAAGCTTTCAATACATACAAAAATTCTTCGGCTTATCAATTCTTAAGGCTAATCAGCCATCAGAATTTCCAGGTCTATCTTGGTGGTAAGTGTAGCCAAACAGTAGCATTCAGTCCCATTTGCAGATAGTGAAACAGCTCACATTCAATTGCAACAGGACCTGGACAACATTCATGTTTGTGCCAACAAATGCCAAGTGACATTTAAGCCACACAAGTGCTAGGCAATGACTATGTCCAGCAAGGCAGAATCTGCACAGGAAGACCTAACATATGCAAGTCCAAGTCTCACACCATCCTGATCTGATTTGAAACTATAATTGCCCTTCTGACAATATTATCAGATCAAAATCCTGGAACTCCCCTTTTAGGAGTGCACCTGATGAAACTGCAGCAGTTCAAGAGGGCAGCTTACCATAACCGTCTCAAAGGAAATTAGAGATGTGTAAAAAATGTTTGTCTTGCCAATGATGTGCATGGCTTTTGAAATAATTAAAAATGAAATCTCAGTTTTACCATGACTTGTGGATAAAATGTTCCTCGCCTTTAAAAGATACAATCTACCTTTCAGATCTATCTCTCACAATTTTTTACTGTATGGTCAGATGAGCAGCCACTTAACAATGCATTCTATAATCATTAAAATGACAGCACCAGGTTATAGTCCATGATCTTTAACTTTGTTCACCCCAGTCCAAAACTGGCACTTCCAAGTTATCATTAAAATGGGCAGACTGTCCAAGTCATACTCGAAGCATCCATCAAAATCAATGAATACCTGTTAATTGCACATTCTGGTCACAGAACCCATAATTTGATGTTATCAAATGTGGCCTGTGAATGTAGGGGCAGTTCTTTTAATTCATTTGTGGGATTTGGGCTTTGCTGGCTGACCAGCATTTATTGCCCATCCCTAGTTGCCCTTGAGAAGATGGTGGTGAGCTGCCTTCTTGAACCACTGCATTCCACCTGCTGATTGCTTTCATCATTTATATATGTGATTTGGATGTGAATATAAGAGGTATAGTTACCAAGTTTACAGATGACACCAAAATCAGAGGTGTACTAGACAGCGAAGAAGATTACCTCAGGTTACAATGATCTTGATCAGCTTGGCCAATGGGCCAAGTTATGATGGATGAAGTTCAATTCAGATAAATGTGAGATGCTGCATTTTGCAAAGGCAAATCAGGGCGGATTTAATGGTAAGGTTCTATGGAGTGTTGCTGAACAAAATGGCCTTGGAGTGCAGGTTCGTAGTTCCTTAATAGTGAAGTCTCAGGGAGATAGGAGAAAGTGAGGACTGCAGATGCTGGAGACCAGAGTTGAAAAGTGTGGTGCTGGAAAAGCACAGCAGGCCAGGCAGCATCCGAGGAGCAGGAGAATCGACATTTCGGGCATAAGCCCTTCTTCAGGAATGAGGCTGGTGTGCCAAGTGGGCTGAGATAAAAGGTAGGGGGGAGGTGGAATTTGGGGGCAGGGCGCTGGGAATACGATAGGTGGAAAGAGGTGAGGGTGATAGGTAGGAGAGGGGGTGGGGGCGGAGAGGTCGGGAAGAAGATTGTAGGTCAAGAGGGCAGTGCTGAATCCGAGGGTTGGGACGGAGATAAGGTGGGGGGAGGGGAAATGAGGAAGCTGGAGAAGTCTACATTCATCCCGTGTGGTTGGAGGGTTCCTAGGCGGAAGATGAGACGCTCTTCCTCCAGGTGTCGTGTGGCCAGGGTCTGGCGATGGAGGAGGCCAAGGACCTGCATGTCCTTGGCGGAGTGAGAGGGGGAGTTAAAGTGTTCAGCCACGGGGCGGTTGGGTTGGTTGGTGCGGGTGTCCCAGAGGTGTTCCCTGAAACATTCCACAGGTAGGCGGCCTGCCTCCCCAATGTAGAGGAGACCACATCGGGTGCAGCGGATACAGTAAATGATGTGTGTGGAGGTACAGGTGAATTTGCGACGGATATGGAAGGATCCGTTGGGGCCTTAGAGGGAGGTGAGGGGGGAGATGTGGGCACAAGTTTTGCACTTCTTGCGGTTGCAGGGGAAGGTGCCGGGAGTGGAGGTTGGGTTGGTGGGGGGTGTGGACCTGACGAGGGACTCGCGGAGGGAGTGGTCTCTCTGGAACGCTGATAGGGGTGGGGAGGGAAATATATCCCTGGTGGTGGGGTCTGTTTGGAGGTGGCGGAAATGATGGAGGATGATACGATGTGTCCGGAGGTTGGTGGGGTGGAAGGTGAGGACCAGTGGGGTTCTGTCCTGGTGGCGATTGGAGGGGCGGGGTTCAAGGGCAGAGATGCGGGAAGTGGAGGAGATCTGGTGGAGAGCATCGTCGACCATATCGGAAGAGAAATTATGGTCTTTGAAGAAGGAGGCCATTTGGGTTGTACAGTATTGGAACTGGTCCTCCTGGGAGCAGATGCAGCGGAGGCGAAGGAATTGGGAATATGGGATGGCGTTTTTACAGGGGCAGGGTGAGAGGAGGTGTAATCTAGGTAGCTGTGGGAGTCAGTCAGTTTGTAATAAATGTCTGTGTTGAGTCGGTCGCCCGAGATAGGATAGGATAGATAGGTAGATAGGATAGTGAAGAAAGCATTTAGTATGCTTTCCTTTATTGGTCAGTATTTTGAGTTGGGAGGTCATGTTGTAGATGTACAGGATATTGGTTAGGCCACTTTTGGAATACAGTGTGTGCAATTTTGGTCTCCCTCCTATAGTAAGGATGTTGTGAAGTTTGAAGAGGTACAGAAAAGCTTGACAAGGATGTTGCCAAGGTTGGAGCATTTGAGATATAGGCTGGGGCTGATTTCCCTGGAGCGCGGAGGCTGATGGGTGACGTTATACAGGTTTACAAAATCATGAGGTTCATGAATAGGGTAAATAGACAAAATCATGAGGTTCACGAATAGGGTAAATAGACAAAATCATTTCCACATGTTGGGAGAGTCCAGAACTAGAGGGCATAGGTTTAGGGTGAGAGGGGAAAGATTTAAAAAATGACCTGAGGGCAACATTTGTTTGCAAAAGGTGATGCATGTATAGAATGAGCTGCCAGAAGAAGTGGTGGAGATTGGTACAATTACAACATTTCAAAGGCATCTGGATGGGTATATGAATAGGAAGGGTCTACAAGGATATGGACCACATGTTGGCAAATGGGACTAGATTAATTTAGGATATCTGATCAGCATGGACGAGTTGGACCAAAGGTCTGTTTAATTGCCATACATCTCTATGACTCCAAATGCCATGACGGAGGGAATTCCAAGATTTTGACCCAGCGACAGTGAAGGAATTGGTGATGCTTCTAAGTTTGGAATAGATCATTTTTGGCCAGGTAATGAACAATATTAATCGATTATGAAGCTATGGGAGGTGAATGTTTCTGTTCAGATCAGACATGATCTAATCGATTCGCAGAGCACAGATCTGTTGGTGAATAACTTTGTTTTGTTCTCAAGTTTCTATGGACGGAGGAATAAATTCAACCAGGATTCTATTATTGCAGCTATTGTTACATTTAATTATAACATCCATCTATTACAAAAGGTGTTTTTGTAAATCTCTTGTGCTATGTTCCCATAGGCGCAGGAACAGGTAAATTACCAATTCTTTATTTTCTAGCCTTTATAGAAGGCACATCTGAAAATGACATATTTTCTGTGGTGATTATGTCAATAATTAAGATAAATTTAGGTTAAGGTTGAAATGTAGAGCACCGTCAATTTACTAAATAAATATTAAGTCTCCATATTAATGTAGTAGATTGGGTTACTGAATTGCAATTGTAACCTGATAAACTTGAAAATAATTATGATCTTCTGACTTTGGAAAATGGACAATTTCCCACATGCTTCGTGTTTCGTGTTTGTACCACCCAAGTAGTGCTTAACTGCGATTACATGTCATGTGGACGTAAATTAATCTTCAAGCTGTCATTAGCTCACCAAGTACAACATGGTTTGTTTTTATAATCACTGGTCGTAAGTGGTCAGGCCTTCTTGTTTAAAATAAAGGACAGGAGGTCACACACTAACGTAGTTCAGCCAGAGAATGAATTCAATGACTAGTCGGTTATTCCATGTGTTTATACTTATTTGTGTTTGTGGATTAAATGTCAGTTTTTGAAATATTTCTGTTTAAAGTCTGTGAGGACCTCCAAAGTTTTGGAACAAAAGTTCAAACCTCATCTTTTGCTACTTTTTAACAGAAGTGTTGAGATCTGCCACTGGAGTGATGATTAAATCAGTCCCACTTTAAAGCCCTGTATTTATTAAAATATGCTCTTTATTAATCATGTTTACTGTTTAATAATTTTCGCTAAAATAGAACAGTTAAAATACAAGTCCAGCACTGGCACAATCAGCTCTAACCTCTTCTAATTGATACACCATTCTGACTCGGACACGTATCCCCAGTCCTTCAAATACAATATTTTGGAATTCTGCTCCATCTAATTTTATTCTGGGCAGATCCTCATCAGAAGATCACAGAATTTTAAGGAAAATGCAGCAATGTGTAGGGTCCCCAAGGATGGGGAATAAAAACCAAATTTCCCCAACATTGCTAAAAACCGTTTCTTTATTCAAAGAATCTCTCAAGCCTAAAGAAAAGGATTGAGCTGAGCCATTGCCAAAATGTCAGCTGCTAATTTTTCATAAATTAATCTAGGTTCTCTATTTTTCTCTCAGAGGGTTGTGTATCTTTGGAATTCCATTCCTCTAAAGGCAATGGATAAATAATCTTTAAATATTTTTAAAGCCAAAGATGGATACCTTCTTGATTGTAAAGAGGAAGAAAGATTATTGGGGATATGCAAGAATATAGAGTTGAGATTAAAATCAGATGGGTCATGATCTTGTTGAAATAGTGGAGCAGGCTTGAAGGGCAGAATGGCCTCCTCTTGTTCTTTGTTTGTATGTGAAATAGCTGCACAGAGTCCAGTAGCCCGTCACCCTTTATTTACTTGTGTACAGCTCACTGGTTGTGGCCTAGCCAGCTCAGAGTCAGTCCCCTGAACTGAGGAGATTCTGTTTTTCTTTCTTTTTTTTCTTCTTAACAAAAAAGGTATACCAGTTAACAAAGCTGGCTTTGCAAACCAGCCAATTTAGGAATCAGGTTCTCCCAAAAAAAGCAGAAACCAACATCAGCACTAACACACTGACTGTGGCCCAGCCAGCACAGAGTCAGCGCCCTAAACTGAGGAGATTCTAAATCTCCTGGTTATTTTAAATTTTTTTTATTCTAAATCTCCTGGTGATTTTTTCTTTCATTTTTTCTTTTGTCTTTACCCCCACACTTCCGCCTAACTGTAGTAGTGCTTATATGGGTGCTTATGCACCCATGATGTGTGTGTGTGTGTGTGTGTGCAGGTGTGAGACACAGTGAAAGACACAAGGTGTACAAATCTTTATTCAGTTTCCACAACCAGGAAGAAAAGAAACACCCGAGTGGCCAGTGACAAGCAATGCCTTTCTCATCAAAGAAATCTCCTGGTTATATTTCTTTTTTCTTTTTTTTTCAAAATAGAGTTGGAATCCCCTGTTTCTATTTCTTTATTTTTTCTGACAGGAAAACACTCGGGTGGCCAGTGACAAACACTGCCCTTCACATCAAAGGGCAGTGCTGTGTGAGATCTCCTGTTTATTTATTTATTTATTTTTTTTTTTCCTTTCCTCGACACTCCTGTTCTTTTTCTTTTTTCTCCACCTAAGTGCGGTAGTGCTTATTTTATCCCCAGAATCTCCTGGTTATATTGGACAGCCTGGGTTTTCCTGATTGGTCCAGGTTAACAATCCCAATCAGGGATCTCATAGTCAGTAAGATCCAGCTGGTTCCAATCAATACAATATGTTTGTATGTCTTGCTCAACAATTTTTGGTTAATTCCATTTCTGCTTTTGTAACTTATCTTTATTGATTTGGTGAATCAGTTATCCAGTTTAAACTCCGTGCATAGCATTTGATAGACAAAGTTGAAATGAATGTTTACTGCTTGGACCTTTGCAGGTGTCTTCCCATATGCCTGTGGCTTTCAAAGCCACAAAACAAATGTTTTCAATGACAATTGAATATTCTGAAAATTCTTTGCAAATGATGAAATTGATTCCTTGAAGTCATGTGAAATAAAATAGTTGGAAATGTTTTGCTGAAACAGCTACAACTTTCTTTTGCAGGCCCTGCTGGTGAAAAAGGCCATAAAGGTGCAATGGGTCACCCTGGCAAAATAGGCCCAGCTGGGTTAAAAGGTATACTAACATTTTTGTTTAAATAAATTAGTACTTGATTTAATACAGACACTCTCTGGATTTTTTGACACTTCTTGGCAACATAATTTTCTCTCATGTTGCATTACCTTATGTTTTCCTTCATTAATTATTGTTTTACTTCTATCAATATGACTGAGAAATTCTGATACTTTATGATTGTGCATATATTTGTGAGGTTGACAAGCTGCAACAGTATTTTGGAGATTTAAGGATATAATTAGGTAATACTCCGGAAATGGGCATAAGCTATGCCCATAATCATGCCCAAACATATCCAGGAAATGGGCGCATTGTGCTGGAATTTATATTGGTGAGGGTGTTATCACATGCAAGGTAGAATAAGCAGGCAGGTTGGTAGTTAATCAATTAGTGTACAAGGCTGATTTGATGCAAAAAATACCATTTTGGAGCTAAACCTGTCAAAATAACTAAACATGTTGTCAGGAGCAGGAAGATTCCCAATCCCATTAGCGCTATTTAAAAGAACTCAGCTACTTACAGATTAATTTATTCCTGATGCTTTGGTTCTATAAGTGTTTCTGACTTGTACTATCAAGTGTTTCAGGTTTTCTTTTAGCTATTTTCTAATCAACCTATTCAGAAGGTTTTTTGATGATACCCCAGCTTTTTCACAAATGAATTGCTTCAAGACATGGCTGCACTTGTAGGCATTCCCCTTGGAGTAGAGCAATCTATGGCCTTAAAAAACATAGCATAGAAGTAAGCCATTCAATCCATCAAGGCTACACCAACCCTCCAAAGATCATCCGACCCAAACCCATCCCCTACCCTATCACCTTGCATTTCCCATGGCCAATCCACCCAACCTGCACACCTTTGGACTGTGAGAGGAAACAGGAGCACCCAGAGCAAACCCACACAGACACGAGGAGAATTTGTACATTTCATACAGACAGTCAACCGAGGGTGAACTTGAATATTGAGTGGCATCAATGCTAACTACTAAGCCACCATGCCACCCAATTACCCAATGCTAGCCCTTCCTTTTAATGGAATTGAAAAGGTTTGTACTACCTCAGGATTCAACTTGGTGTGTGACCATAGGCAGCAAAGCAAGAAGACCAGTGATTGAGACTCTAGAAACTGTTGTGACAACTTAATTCTCTGTTAGTTCTCTATGCCAGCATTATTTTTGCCAGGATAAGTGGCTTCTGGTTGACAAGGTCTGGCTGCTGATGACATGGCTGATGAGTCTAGTACATGAACATGTGTACAACGTGCATTCAACAAAAGTCATGGTGCCACATGAATAGAAGACTGTTAGTATTATGAAACATTGATCAGACAGTAGGACCCTTACATTACTCAGCAGAACATGTGCAAGTTTACACACGTGAGGGCAGCAGTTGCCTTCAGCTAGAGGATTATATTAACTGAAGAACAGAGCTTAATGAGGAGGAATGGGAGTGGTAGGAAGAAGAGGAGACATGGCAATCCAGGCGGTCTCACCCTGAGTGATATAGAAATGCTGGTGTTAGACTGGGGTGGACCAGGTTAGAAGTCAGACGAACCAGGTTATAGTCCAACAGTTTTATTTGAAATCACAAACTGGCAACAATCTGAAAGCTTGTGATTTTAATAAGCCTATTGGACTATAACCTGTGTCGTCTCATGCTAAGTGGATGATCTATAATGTTTCATCTGAGTTCAATGTCAGTATTCACACCCAAACTCCCATTCACCAACAGTCCATTAGCTTTCTTTCCCTGTTACTAACCCCGGAAGTATCCACTTTGCCACAGTGCAAAAATGAAAGCTACTGAGAAAGAAACATTCCACATTAAATGTAAGTGAAATTATGAATATTGTACAAATGAGTTAACAAATCACCCTTCTATGTTCCCTTAGAGCTTGCCTTACATGTGCCTTTCCCTGTCCTAGAGCTTCTATGCAGTGCTACATAGCTGATGGAAGGCTCCTGAGCTTTACTGGAAAATATATCATGTAGCTTTGGAGAATTGAGCAGCTTTAGGTCGACAAGGCCTTACTGTGGACTGTGCCATCTCTGCATAGACAATAGCAGGTTGCTGTGGTAGCAAGACAATGCAAGTGGTAGTGATGGCAGTGATGGCAGGAAAGAATGCTGTCTTCTGGAGAGATGTCAGCACGTTTGTGTCCTCAAATAGCTCCAGTGTCATCATTTACATAATAATTTCCTTCTATTCATGTACAAATGTTATTAATTACACAATATCTATTGCTCTGGTTTATCAATAATTGGTGATATGTACATTTAAGTGGGAGAGTGTGGGTAAGTGGAGTTGAAATGCCCATCAGCCATGATTAAATAATGGAGTGGACTCGATGGGTGGAATGGCTTTACTTCCACTCCTATGTCTTATGGTCTTAAGTAAACAAGAGTTTTTTAGGATTACCCCTGATTATCAATTCTCATCACCCAAGTATCTTTCCTCTACCTCCCCTCTCCCCCAGCACCCTCCCCAACACCCCTTCATAAGACAGGATGATTTTGTAGAGATTGGCAGTTTTCTACTCCCTCACTCAATTGCCCATTGACCATTTATGAACCTGGATATTGAATGTTTGCAAGATTGACAAGCAGGAGGCTGGAAGAGCACAGCAAGCCAGGCAGCATCAGGAGGTGGAGAAGTCAACATTTTTGATGTAACCCTTCTGGTCCTGAAGAAGGGTTACACGCAAAATGTTGACTTCTCCACCTCCTGATGTGCCTGGCTTGCTGAGTTTTTCAAGCCTCCTGCTTGTATACCTTGGATTCCAGCATCTGCAGTTTTTTTTTGTCTCTAATTGAACATATGCAGGCATTTTGTAGTGCTAGTGTCAAGACCATCCCTCCCTCACTAATATTTATAAAGAAAAACATTAAGGGTTACTGAGCAGAATATCCTTGCTGCTTTTCCCACCATGTCTTTAAATAAAGTTGACCTGATAGTAATGTGGTTACTACTATCTCAGTCAAATTTATACTTGAAATATTCCATGAACCTTCTTGGCCTGGATAGGTTCAAAGAGGTTTACCCCCAAGATGTTGCCTGGATTGAAGCATATTAGCTATCAGGAGAGGTTGAACAAACTTGGATTGCTTTCACTACAGGCTGAGGGGTGACTTGATAGAAATATATAAATAATGAGAGGTGTGGAAGAGACTTTTTCCCAAGACAGAAATGTCAAATAATAGGGGCCATAGATTTAAGGTGAGAGGACAAATGTTTAAAGGTGATATTCGAGGTAATGTTTTACATGGAGAGAGTTAGGTGTCGGGAACGTGCTGCCAGGGGAGCTGATAGAGGAAGAGACAATAGCAACATTGAAAAGACATTTAGATAAAGGCATATATGGGTAGGGAAGACTGACTATTTGCAGGGAGAATGGCACATGGTCAGCACAGACAAGGTAGGTCAAAGGGCCTGTTCCTGAACTGTACTGATCTATGTTCTATTCCAAAATGGGCATATCAATTGGACCATCATAGGGACAGTGTTTGACAATGTTTTGACTAAAAGGGTATTTTAATTTGCTACTGGCCTGTGTGCCACATTTAATAAAAAGTGTAATGTAAAAATTATGTTTTTCTGGCAAATAGGTCACATATTAGAAATTTCCCAAATTTGTGACATGTTTATTCATACAGTGTTTCGAGCCACGATATTTAATATTTGTTCTTGGCATGTAATGCTCTCTTCCTGGAAGAAAAAATAATTAGCCATTGCATCTATTGTCAGCATGCTGTATATTTTGACCTCCTTAAAATAAAGGCATATTGGGTAATTGTGTTGTACATGGTCCATGATTACCAACTAATTTTGTCAGAAAATTATGGTTGATATGCATTTAGAATTTTCATTTGCTGCTATTTAGGGGGAGACTTCCTGCAAAGAAGGAAGATTAAGGCCTCACTGTTGTAATTGTTAATATTATTTGATCTTTTTATCTTTGCGGACAGGGAGTCGATATCTTATGATATTGTCAGAGGGGAGAAGATAATTAAAGAGTTCAGTCCTCAGCTTAAAGTCATGTCTTGATTTTATACGAGACTTTGATTTTATTAACAGTTGAACAGCATAACCAAAAGAAGTTAAAAGCAGAGAAATAGAATTGTTTGAAGCTTATCAGTTTCTCTATAATATAGATTGAGGAACCAGAAAATTTAAAACTCAGTAATCAGTGTGCTACTACTGTTGAATCTTGAGACCAGATTACAATGGCTGTAATCTGAACAAAGTAATTGATAGTTAAATATGAGAGCAGAAAGTAATGTTTTGTGGGTTGCATGCATGTACAAAAATAAGATATTAATATATTATAAATATTTAAAGTTATATAATCAGTTTTATTCAAACCAGAGTTTAGAGGAATGAGTGGATGTGATTGAAATATATAAAATTCTAACAACGCTGGACAGACTTGACATGGAAGGATATTTCTGCTATTTGGGAGGTCTATATCTAGAAGCCTCAGCCTCAGGATTTGAGTTAAGCCATTTAGTTCTGAGATGAGGAAACATTTCTTCACTCAGAGAGTGGTCAAACTGTGGAATTTGTTACCGCAGTTAGCTGTGGAGATTGGGTTACTGAATATATTCAAGAAAAAGATTGATAATTTTTAGGTAATAAAGACATCAAGTAGTTTGGAGAGAAATAGGGAATATGAAATTGCGATAGAAGATTGGCCATGATCATATTGAAGAGCAGATCAGGTTCAAAGGGCTGAGTGGCCACTGCTGCTCCTCGTTTCTATGTTTAATTTGATTAGACTACAAGTGGAATATTATGGTAACTTCTTTTTGTGTTAATTATAAATCAGTTTTGTTTAATTAAATGCAGATGGAAGGCATTAAATGGGATTCACATGAGCTTATATAAAGTAGGACAAAAAGTAATTAGTTTTGAGACCCCATCTTGAGATTACCTCAGGAGCTAATTTTCAATTTTTTGGGGGGCTCTCTTTCGTTTTCGGGACTACCTTATCATTCTCACTGACTCTTACAATGGATGATACAATCTCATACTAACATTACCTTTTGAATGTTGAAAGATGAGTATTTGGAATCACACATCGTTAATAATTATCAATGCTTTGTTTAACTTAAAGCCATAGCACACAAAGAAAACATTAATTTCTGTGATGTGACTTTATTTGAACTGGCACAACACAACAGACCTAAGTTAGCAATAAAAAGATTTTTTTCAAAATAACTCTCACACACTTCTACACACCAAAGTCATTGCACTTAAAAGACTGGTGAGGTAACAGCTCATGCATTTCTATTGCATTTTTACAAAGCTGATAGATTTTCACCAGGCAATTACAACTGCTCTTATTGCACCTCAGATTTGGATCTCAGATTTAAATTTAGCCCTTTAGCATTGTTTGTCACAACAGCAACCACCAATTATTTTCTCCATATTGGATCTCCTGGGATGTCAAGACTGATACATGAAGAGTGACTGAATTGATGAGAATAATATTCACTGGAGATTAGAAGAATGTGGCTGGGATCTCATAAACACCTATACAATTCTAACAGGATTGAAAAGGGTCAATGCAAGAAGGATGTTCCCATTGACCAGGGAGTCCAGAACCATGGATCACAATTTAAGGATATGGGGTAGGCCATTTAGGACTGAGATGAGAAATTTCTCTACCCAGAGAGTGGAGAGCCAGTGGAATTCTCTACCACAGAAAGCGGTTGAGGCTAAAAAATTGACCGTTTTCAGGAAGGAATCAGATATGGTTCTTCGGGCTCATGGAGTCAAAGATTACGGGTAGAAAGTGAGAACAATCTTGAGAGAATGGTGCCGGAAAAGCACAGCAAGTCGGGCAGCATCTGAGGAGCAGGAAAATCAACGTTTCGGGCAATAGCCCTTCATCAGGACTTCCTGATGAAGGACTTTTGCCTGAAACATTGATTTTCCTGCTCCTTGGATGCTGCCTGACCCGCTGAGCCTTTCCAGCAGCACATTCTTGACTCTAATCTCCAGCATCTGCAGTCCTCACTTTTGCCTAGTGGGAACAGTGTACTGAGTTGGATCATGATCATATTAAATGAATGAGCTGAATAGCCTACTCATGCTGAGCTGAATGTGTGTGTGTGTGTGGTGCTTTCAACAAAAATTCAGATAACACAGGAGGACAGGCTATAGCTCAGAGTAGAAACTGAAGAAACTCAAATTCTTGTTTCTTAATTTATCAGGAAACAAAGGAGATACTGGTGATCTAGGACCAAAAGGGGAAAATGGAGATCCAGGTAGAGTCACCAAAAGTTCTATTGGTGTACCCCTGCTTTGTGTTAAGTCTGTGTCTTTAATTATGTGCATGATTAATGTCTTGTGTACATTCTCTCCAGGTTTACCCTGTGAGTGTGGCCCCCTGAGAAAGGTAATTGGAGAAATGGACATTCTTGTGACACAATTAACAAATGAACTCAATTTCATTAAAAATGGTAAGTTTTATCACTTATATCAAGGCAGACCTCTTTGCCTATATTATTTCAACCCTTACTGTCAGATGACATTTACATTGTCTTTTAGAGAAGGTGATTCAGTTATTAACCTTTCAAACTAAACCAATTGCTAAGTACAAGCATGTGTACATTTAGAGTTGTAATCCATTTGCTTTTTATGTATCATGCTCTATAAGACTTTGTACGGTTGTTAGATACAATTAAATACAGTGGTTAGATTAGAGTATCTGTTCTGTATACAGTCGACAATCTGAGAGCAAATTGTGCTTAAAATTTCGTTTTTCTGAAGTTACAGATCAAGTTTTCATCAAATTCATTTGCATGATTACAAGTGCAAAATCTTCCATGAATGGAGGAAATGGAGCAATGTAACAGCATGTCATTATTTATTCTTCCCTTGCATTAAAAATATTCAATTACACATTTAACAGTGGGGGTAAACTATTTTTTCAAAACAGCTGAAAATGAGCATTTCCAATAAGTATGCAATCGATTACCTCTCAGTAAACCAATTTTAAATCTCTGAAAATTACTTTAAAACTATAAAGAATCATTTGCACTCGTCAGTTCCTTTCTAAATTAGACTTCATTTAACATGTAAAAACCTTTACAATAATCCACTAGTGTCTGCACTCAAAAGACAGCTTAATTTGAAGATCCTCTTTGAACAGGCACAATCGCTAATTTGATATGGGGTGTCATCAAATTTGTTGACTGAATCAGCTACCTACCTGATCTTTTTCATAAAACAGTGTAAAAATCAAGGAAACTCAATTTAAGCTTAATAAAACTTGTAAAATCAATTCACCTTTATGCTAGCATTGCTGATTTCAGTGCAAACTAACAAAAACTCTTTGTTATGAAACTTAGTCAAGTATAGAGATAGTCAGGTGAAGTTATTAAATTTTACCACACAAATTTTACCAACTACTTGACTCATTGCAATTATCTTGGTCTTTGTTTATTTGGTGGCATTCACTTAACCTTATTATTTTGAAAATATTTATTCACTTTCTTCCTGCCTTTTTTGTTCATTCATGAGGTGTGGGTGTCACTGGAAAAGGCAGCATTTGTTGCTCACCTTATTTGCGCTTGAGAATGTGATGGTGAGCAAACTTCTTGAACTGCTGTAGTCCGAATGGGGTAGTTAGACCCACAGTGCTATTGGGACAGAAATTGCAGGTTTTTGACCCATCGAAGAAATGAAGAAATTCTTCCAAGTCAGGATAGCATGTGGCTCAGAGAGAAATTTGCAGATTTCTGAGTTAGAGTGGTTATGGATTTGAAAGGTGCTGTTGAAGGAGCCTTGGTGAATTTCTGCAGTGCGTCTTGCAGATGGTACGCTGTGCGGTTATTGTGCATTGGTCATAAATAGAATGAATATTGAGACTAGTGAATGAAGTGCCATTCAAATGGACTGCTTTGTCCTGGATAGTGTAAAGCTTCTTGAGTTCTGTTGGAGCTGTATTCATCCAGGCAAGTTGAGAGTATTTTATCACACTCCAGACTTGTACCATTTTGATGGTGGATAGGCTTTCAGATGTGTCTAGAGGTGAGCTACTTGAATTTGGATTCCTTGATTTGGATATATTCTATGATCTCATAAGATTCCCCATTATTCTGTTCATAACTAAAAAGAAAATCCTTATCTCTCCCTTTTTTCTTTTGGTGATGATTTCTGCACTCTAGTTACAATTTCATCAATAAATGTGTTCAAACATTGGAAATTGGACCATATAAACGAAATTTAAGAATATATAGACATTACAATCAAAGCATAATGGATGATGATGTTGTAGTGGTAATGTCAAATGGATCCAGAGGGCCAGGCTAATAGGCTGCAAACACAGGTTCAAATCCTACCGTGGCAGCAAGTGGAATTTGAATTTAATTAACACATTTAATTAATTGATAGAGTTCTGGTATTGGATGCTAGTCTCAGTAACAGTGCCATATAAACCATCATCAATTGTGGCAAAAACTCACTGGTTTCATTAATGTCCTTGAAGGAGGAAAAGCTGCCGTCTTTGTGTGTTCTGGTCAACATGTGACTCCAGATTCACAGGGGATTATGGTTTAGCTTTAACTTTTGTCTGAAATAGCCTAGCAAGCTATTGACTTGTAACAGACCACTAAAAATAACAGCACTGTGGGACTACCTTCACCAGATACCTGTGGTGCTTCAAGAAAGCATCTTCTCAGCTATCTTTCAAGAGAAGTTAAGAATAGACAACAAATTTGCCAGCAATGCCCACATGCCATGAAAAATTAAAAAGAAAATCAAACTGTGAGGTATGAAGTTTTATGTTTCCTGTGTAAGAATGTGCTTAAGCTCATTAAGACATTACTCATTTTGATTGTTCCCTTCCATAAAGACACAGGAGGTTTACCAGTTGAAGACATAGTTTGCATGGGGGAACATATGGATCTTTGTAAAGCTGCTTATATCTTATTAAATATAACAGAAGTCAAAGTGCTCACTTTTCAGCACTGCCCTCCCCTGCAGCTGTTGCTGGAGTACGAGAGGTAGAGAATAAGATTTACCTACTGGTGAAGGAGGAGAAGAGGTACACAGATGCCCATGAGTATTGCCATGACCGAGGAGGACTACTTATAATGCCAAAAGATGAAGCAACCAATAGTCTCATTGCTTCTTACATCAGCGAAGCAGGTCTCAGCAGGGTATTCATTGGTGTTAATGATCTGGAGGAGGAAGGCCAGTTTGTCTTTACAGATGGGTCACCCCTGCAGACCTTCAACAAGTGGCGTACCGGAGAGCCGAATAATGCCTACGATGAAGAAGACTGTGCGGAGATGGTATCTTCTGGGGGCTGGAATGATGTTGCCTGTCATATTACAATGTACTTTGTCTGTGAATTTGATAAAGATGCTCCTTAATTCAGTCAGGTCCTGATGTTGTAGCATTATATTATTCCACATTGACAATGGAGAAATCAGTATTAGTTTTAAAAGCTATGATACCTCAATGGGGGAATGATTAAAACCACCAGAGTATTTGTTTTATAAGTCTCATTTTCACTCACCTTCTTAGATGTATGATACAAGTACTGTAGGATAATATATTGAGTTTTAGCAGAACCATTTTCTTGTGCTTTATAGTTTCCGTGAACAAGGCAAGAGGTAATTTGACATTGGATGGCAGCTTAAAGAGAGAAGATCAATGAAGTCAATGAGAATGAAAATTTCAGAGCTTTGTGTAATAGATGACTAATCTTACATTGTCTATTTTACACTGTCACAAACAAAATTACCAGCCCAAACCCTCTCATTTGTTACTTAAGTTTCTCTTTCCTCATTTGCTATTGGTTGGGTCTTTCAATTTATTTTTCAAAGCTGTAAATGGCAAGCTATTCCTTGCTGTTTTTGGCTAAACAATTCACTGCCTGTTCAAAATGAACATTAAAGTGAGCTCTATTATAATTCCTTTTCTTGCCATTCTGCGCAAGATATGAGTGGTTAGAATTGCTATCCTCATTTTCTACTTATTTTAAAGTATTCCAATCATAGAATTTTATACAATAGAATTTCAGAGATACCAGGGAGCACAAGAGGTGAATTACCTGTATCTATGACTGTGCCAGCATCATATCTGCAGGCCTATCAACTGCTGTGTGACAATGACTGAGGACCTTAGTTCACTATCTGTTGTCAGGAAACGTCTGCCCATTGGGATTGTACTGCTGCAGTAGTATAATCAGGGAAGCTCAAGAGGCCAAAATTAGAAGAGAACAGATACCTTAGAAGGTTGTGAAGCTGGAGGAGATTACAGAGAGAGAGCAAAGGGTTAGATCATGAAAGAGTTTGACAATGATGGGAATTTTACAACTGGGGCAGTTTTTAACAATGCAGAGTTCATGGCTCAACATGGTAGTGGAACTTTGGATGATTTCACATTTAAAGAGGGTATCATGTGGGAATGTTGGCCAGAACTGGTTTGGAATGGTCAGATTTAGAGATAACTAAGGCATGTGAATGATGGTTCAGCAGTAGATCTAAATAGGCTGAACTTGGAAATATTATTGAGTTGGAAGTAGGTGATCCCAATGATTAAGAGGCATATGTTTGTAAGCTTAACTCAGGGTCAAATATGAAAACCCAGTTGCAAACAGACAGTTGCCACGGAAAAAGTTGGAGTCAGTCGCAAGTGAACAGAGATTGTGGTGAGGGCCAAAGGTATTGGTTTAAGTTCCCTTAATATTTAGCAGTCTCCAATTATTTCCAATATGTATTCTTGGTGCATAGCACCCTCATCAAATAGCTGCTTTCACTTTTTCCCGTCTGTACACTGTGACTGAGCACTATTATCTCCTCAAGCTTAATATTTGTATTCTCTGGTGTGTGTATTAATGCTTCCGTCAATTGATGAGTGATATAGGCACTAGTTTGGTCAAGGTCTCTGACACTTCTGGTGGGCTCCTCTTCCAGGTCTAGAACATAGAGGTTTTAATGGCGGCTCCAGAGACAGCTTCAAACAGAGGTTAGTATTTCTCTGGTTAAGGTTATATTGATGATTGGGAAGGATAATAACACATGGCAAGGGCAGAATGGTACTAACCCTGTGCTTGGCAGGAGACCTGTGATTTCAACATCTCTATTCTTTCAATGCACATATAGACAAAAATATCCAGGGCAGCCAAGATAAGTGTAATCTTTTCTAAGACCTCCTCTGGTTTGAATTTGTTATTATATACTATCTTATTATACCTTCTGAACTGTGAGATGTATTTGGTTACCACATGTTCACTGTTTATTTCTGTGATTCTGTATAAACAAAATATCTTACTGATTTTCAAGTTTCATTAACATTGACTTACTTTATAGATCCATTATCCCTTTGATGTAGTTTCTGGCAACACTGTAAAAGATGTTGACAAACCTAGCATCTCTGTACAGCTCTGTACTCAATATATTGCTGACATTGTGTAATTTGGTTTCAACTGTGATCAATTCTACTGATGTTGCCATTTTCTGGTACAAGTGATATTAAATATTTAGTGTTGTAATAGGACACAGTTGTCATTTTTATATTAAGATACCCATGTTCAGCTGATGTGATTTTGTGAAGGTAATACACGCTAAAATAGCTTGACTGCTTGTGCTGTCTCTTAGCAATAATCAGTAATCCAGGCTAACAAAACTAACAGTAATATGAAAGTAATTCATTAATTTAGCATATTGTGTTTTCATTATAATTAACTACTTTGCAACACTAAACATGATGATGTGGCATACTGAAATCATTGATCTAATCCAACCAAGACTGGATATCTAGATTGTCCTTTAGTGTTGTGCTACTGGACAAAAAAGTGCAAAGTCAAACATATTGGAACAAAACATATTACGAATATTATAGTGAATTAAAATACTCTTTTTCCATTAAGAACAAATAAAGAACTGCAGAAGCTGGAACTCTGAAACACAATTAGAAATTGCTGGAGAAACTCAGCTGGTCTGGCTTTCTGTGGAAAGAAAGCAGAGTTAATGTTTCATGACCACTAGAGCCAGAAAAATATTGGTATAAATTTATGCTGAAGTTTGATTGGATTAGATTCCCTATAGTATGGAACAGGCCCTTCAGCTCAACCAGTCCACACCGACCCTCTGAAAAGTAACCCACCCAGAGCCATTTCCTCTGACTAATGCACCTAGCACTACGGGCAATTTAACATGGCTAATTACCTGGCACTCACACCTTTGAACTGTGGGTGGAAACCTACGCAGACATGGGGAGAATGTGCAAACTCCACACACAGTCGTCCAAAACAGGAATCAAACCTGGGGCCCTAATGCTGTGAGGCAGCAGTGCGAACCACTGAGCCACCGTGCCACCTGTTGGGCAGGAGGAGGAACTAAATAATTGGTGGAGTTGGCACCCAGCCAGAGAGAACAAAAGAATGAGTAATGTTCAACGTGAAAGAATGATTAACTGCTAATAGGGACCATTAGTGGCTGACAATCGGTTGCTTGGGGTAGCAGCCCATTATGATTCAAGGCTAGGTGTGTGACGACTGGGGAAAGGACATAGAAGAAGATGCATAAGCCTTAAAATTAATGAACTTGATATTGAGTCAAGGTTGCAGGGTCACCAAACGGAAAATGAGATGCTGTTCTTCCTGTTGAGCTTTGCTTTGCTGGAGATTTGTAGCAAGCCTGAGATTGGATGACTGCTTTGTAGAACATCTATGTACTGTCTGCAAAATGACCCAAAGCTCCCAGTTGCCTGCCACTTCAACACTATGTTCTCTGGCAGCACCTCTGTGCCAGGCTGAACTCTGGCATACCGACTTGTGTCAGCTCTCAGACACTTCCTCTTATCTCCCCAAGGACCATGACACCACCATCAAGCATCACATCATTGTGTCCACAATGGTCACAAGTCTCATTTCATCCCATGATCTCCCCTCTACCACCTCCAAACTCATAGACCCCAATCTAGTCCAGCCCGCTGCTTGCTTCCCAAAATCCACAAACAGACTACCCGGTCACACCCATTATTTCTGGCTGGTCCTGCCCCACAGAGCTCATCTCTTCTTACTTTGACTCAATATTTTCTCTCCTTTTCCAGTTCCTTCCCACTTACGTCCAGAATTCAACTGGCGCTTTACATCAGATTCAGAATTGACAGTTTGCGGGCTCCACCTGCCTCCTCTTTACCAGGGACACGCAATCCCTTCACACATCCGTCCCCACCAGGATGGCCTCTGGGCTCTCCACTTCTTCCTGGAATAAAGACCTGGGTCATCACTCACCATTATCCTCCTCCACCTGGCTGAACATGTCTTCACTTTGAACAACTTCTCTAATTCCTCTCTCTTTCTTCAGATCAAAGGTGTGCCTATGAGTGGGCCACAGTTATGCCTCTTTATGAGGTATGTGGAACATTCCTTTTTCCAGTTCTACTCTGGTCCCTCCTCACAACTCTTCCTCCAGTACATCGATGACATCCTTGTGCTGCTTCTCTGTCCTGAACAGAATTGGAAAAATGCATTAAGTTCTTTTCCAATTTCCAACTTGTTCTCATCTTTACATAATCCATCTCTGACTCTTCCCTGACCTTCCTCGACATCTCTACTCCCATTTCTGGGGATAGGCTGGCCTCTGATACCTATTACAAACCCACAGACTCTCACAGTTACATCGACTATACATCCTCACGCCTTCCTTCCTGTAAATATTATTCCATTCTCCAAGTTTTTCCATCTTTGTTGCATCCGTTCTGATGATGCCAACTTTGATGAGGGGGTCTTCGAAATGTCCACCTACTTCCTCAACTTAGGATTTCCCACCACCATGGTTGACAATGCTCTTATCTGTTTGACCCATCTCCTGCACTTTTAACCTCCAACAACTCCAATAGGATCTCCCTGGACCTCAGTTAACACCCAAACAGAAAGCACATCCAAAGGTTCATTAGCTGCCACTTTCACCACCACTACTGCACAGATATCCCCTTCCTGTCCCTTGTCAGCCTTCTGCCAGGATTGATCACTGCCAGATATGCTGGTCCACTCTTCTTCCACCTCCAGTTCCTCCCCACATTCCCATGACACCTTCCTATGCAAATGCTGAAGGTGTAACACCTGCCCGTTTACTTCCTCCCTTCTCATTATCCAACTCCCCAGACATACTTTCCAGGTGAAACAGCTGCACTTCGCTCAATGTAGTCTTCTGTAGTTGCTGCTCAAAATGTAGTCTGCTCTACGTTGGGGAGATGGAATGCACACTGGATAAGCGCCTTGCAGAATACCTGTGTTCTGCCTGCAAAAATGACTCTAAGCTTTCTGCTACCTGCATCTTGGGCTTGCTGCAGTGCTCCAGCGAAGCTCAGCACAAGCTGAAAGAACAACATCTCATTTTCTGGTTGGTAAACCTAGAGCCTCAGGACTTAATATTGAGTTCAAAAGTTTTAGAGCCTGAGCACCATCTCCTGTGTCCTTACTGAACACCAGGCCTTGTCATCAAATAAGCTGCTAGCAGATACTACTGGTCCTCGTTAACAGCTACTGATACTCCCAGGCTGACAATTATCCATTTCCTTGTCTGCTCTCTCTTTCTGTTCTATCTCTTTGGGCTCCATTTCCACCTATCATTTACTCCTCCCCCTTTATCCCATCCTATATGTACCAGCACTTTCTGAACTACCATCAGTTCTGAAGAAGGGTCACTGGACTGAAAATGTAAACTCTGCTTTCTCTCCATACATGAGACCTGCTGAGTTTCTCCAGCAATATCTGTTTTTCGTAGCTTTTTTTTCATGTTTCCTTAATCCAAAATGGAAATGAACCCATGCTTTTCATGTAGATTTTACAAATTGTATTAATATTTAGCTTCTATTGTATTGACAACTTAAAAAAAGGACTGAGGGGCTGTAAGTCTATGAATGGTTTTCTTAGAGCGCTTAGACAGAGAATACTCCCTCAATTAGGAAGAGCACAACTTGAGGCTACCATTATAAGATAGTCACCATAAAATGCAGTTCAGAAAAAACTTTTTTGCTAAAGAGAGGTCAGAATTTGGATCTCTTGTATCACACAGAGTGTGTGAATCAAATAGTATAAATACATGGAAATGTAAACTGGATAAACACATCAGGGAAATGCGAATATATGGTTCCAACGGTAGATGCGAGGGGCTTGAGTGAACCATAATTGCAGCATCGAGTGTATAGGCTGAAAAGCCTAACTGCTGGATACTTTTTGTAATCCTGTGCAATGCGTTAGGTATTTTATACTTGATAATATGCAATATTGTCTTGTATTGCATCAGACATGCAATATCATCACTTATAAATCATTGAAATGCATACAAATGCTGCAAACAATTTGGAAGGAAAAAGGTATAATTATCTATGTATACGTGCAAAGAAGTCTTGCTTCAATTGCAGAAAAGGCAGATGAGATAGCACCTGGAGTATTGTGGGGAGTGCGTTGCTGGGAAAGCACAGCTGGTCAGGCAGTATCCGAGGAGCAGGAGAATCGACGTTTCAGGCAAAAGCCCTTAATCAGGAATGCCTCATTCAAAATTTATAAAGGATAGACAGAGTATATGTAACAGAGTACATGTAGGTAAAAATGAGGACTGCCGATGCTGGAAACCCAAGTCTGGATTAGAGTGGTACTGGAAAAGCACAGCAGGTCAGGCAGCATCCGAGGAGCAGGCTTTTCCAGCACCATTCTAATGCAGAGTATATGTAGGTCTAGCTGTGGGTCCAGAAGAAGGCAACACCGTCTCAGAATAAAAGGCAAGCTATTTAACTTTGGTGGAACTTCTTCACCCAAAGGCAGTGAATCCTTGGAATTCCCTTCATAGAAACATCATAAATAGAAGCAGGAATAGGTCAGTCAGCCCTCCCAACCTGCTCCTCAATTCAAGATGACCATGGTTGATTGCCCAACTCGGTACCCTGTTCTCACTTTCTACCCATACCCTTCAACCACTAAAAACTAAGAACAATATTCAATACCCCTGCCTCAAATGCCTTTTACCGCAGGGGTCCATGGGAGCTCAATTTGTGTCAGAAATTGATAGATTTCTAGTTATTAATGACATCAAGGGAAATGGGATAATCCTAGGAATATAACTTTGAGATAGGTGATGAACCATGGTCTGGAATAGCAGAGCAGGCTTATGATGGGTTGAATGGCCAACTCCATATATAGTCTTCTATTTTCTTGACATTTGTGTATTCAGCTAACTGTGATTACCTCTTATGTTTGGTGATCCCATTCTTAGTTATCCATATATCAACAATGTCATGATTCCTTCAATTGCACATGAAACTCATAAACCTTTCCTTTGCTAAAATTACCAGCAAGAATCACTATCCCAAGGCTGTGCCAAAAATATCCTTGTCCTCAGTGGTTATAAACCCAACACTCTGTACAATTTGATTGCTACTACCATACCTGAGGACAATAACACTTCTCGTATACAGATGGAAGAAAATTTCTAATGAAAGGTCTTCAACCTGAACTGTTAGCCTGATTCCATTCTTTACAGATGCTGTCAGGCTTGCTGAGTTTTTCTATCATTTTCTGTTTGGAATTCTGATTCCCAGAATCTGTATTTTTTTTTTAAATATAGCTTGTGTGTGACAATTTGTTTAAGCCTGAAGTGGTCTGGAGTGGATAAAAACCAACTTTTTGGTATAACTCAAAAGGTCTTGCTAAGCCCAATTTATTGCATCACTGCAACTATTTATCGACTGCGTGAATATGATTAGCAAAGGGCTCATGCTGCTTAGGGCACACAATTGAGTGTTAAACCTTTCAGACCCATATACCCAACCATTTTCCCCCATACTGTAATTATTATACATTTGTTTAGATAGTTATTTTATTTTACATTTTACTACCTCATCACATCTTTCCCACACTGAGCACTGAGTGTACTTCCCGCAGTAAACACTAGAGTATGTCCCGCATAACTTAGCACCGGGTATACTTCACACAGAGTGTATTTCCCGCACAACCAAACACTGGGTATATTTCACACAGAATGTGTTTCTCACATTGAACATTGGGTATATTTCACACAGTGTTTAGATCAGAGTGGTGCTGGAAAAGCACAGCAGATCAGGCAGCATCCGAAGAGCAGGAAAATCGATGTTTTGGGCAAAAGACCTTCATCAGGATTTATGATTAAGGTCTTTTGCCCGAAACGTCGATTTTTCTGCTCCTCAGATGTTGCCTGACCTGCTGTGCTTTTCCAGCACCACTCTGATCTAAACTCTGGTTTCCAGCATGTGCAGTCCTCACTTTTGCCTATATTTCACACAGTGTGTATTTCCAACACTGAACACTGGGTATATTTCACACACAGTGTGTTTCCCACACCGAACATTGGGTATATTACACTTGGGGTGCATTTCCCACACTGAGCACTGGGTATGTTTCATATAGAGTGCGTTTCCCACACTGAGCACTAGGTATATTTTATGCAGAGTGTGTTTCCCATACTGAACACTGGGTATATTACACATGAAGTGCACTTCCTACACTGAACTATATTTCACACAGTGTGTTTCCCACACTGAGCATATTTCACACAGAGTGTGTTTCCCACCCTGAGCACTGGGAGTATTTCACATTCACTGAGCATTAGGATGATTTCCTGACTCTGGGCATTCGGATGCAGTGAATGCAACTGCTGAGCTTCCAGGTAAACTCTGCTAATTAAAGTTTCCCAAAACACCATTTCCTGCAATTCTCTCTCCGCAACAACACTGTGTTCTGGGAAGTAATGTTTGATGGTGCTCTGCAATTTAAAAGTCATTGTTCCTGGCCTCTCCTCCTGCTGTTTCTGGATACTTCGCCTGGCCCCGGAACCTTTCTTGAAGCCACTGGGACAGACTTCTCTTACCCTCTCCACCCACAGGATAGAGGCCAGACCTTCCCTCTGAACAGACCGTAACTCCCCTCACCCCCTGGGATAGACCCTCTATGGACAGATCTCACTTCAACCTCATTCAAGACCTTCCTATCCAGTTCTCTTGGAATAGACCCCTTGCCTTCCCAAGTCAGAAACTAAGTCCAACTCCCTCCCTGGGATAGATCCTCAATGTTCTCCTCCATATCCCCCCCTTCTCTCCCATCGGCCAATGCCTCCCCTCGTCTCCCTTCCTACGTCACCTGACAACAAATCCTAGCTCCCCTTTCCTTGCTGAGTCCTGGGACCAACTATTAGAACCTTATTCCTGCACAGATCTTCACTCTATCCCTCCCTCAGGACATACCCTTAATGTCCCTCAGCCCCCCTACCTCGCGTTTAGTGCTGGCTCACTCATCCTCCTTCCACTCACCTTTGACAGACCCTCACTATGTCCCCCTCACACTCACTGGGATAAACTGTCATTCTCAATCCCCCCAACCCACCCAACCCCAGGAATGAATCTCATTGTTCCACCCCATCAGTATTCAGTTTGGGAAATGACGGACTGTCATTCCAACATTGCCTCCACCCCTGTGAAAAAGCCTCACTACCCCTATGCCCACGGGGCACACCAATGTTCATTATCTAACCGAGACTAACCTCCACCTCTCCCAATGAATAGACAGAATATTAAAACACACACATGTCCGCATGAGATAACTCCCTGATAAGTGGGGTTGTGGGAGTCAGTCGTCACAATCCCTTCATTGCTAGTCTTATTGTTTGCCATTTCCCTGCCTGAGTGCAAGTGTAACAGTCCGACTCCCATAAGGATAGCCATTGGTGAAGTGCCTGTGGTCATCATTGCTATATCTGTCCGTTTTGTCAAACATATCACATATTTGATATGTTCAATGATCTGAGGTTCTGATCTATGATGATGACACAGACACTCATACTCTGTCACCAGGGCGATGTTGGGAGAGACATGGGTAGCACCTGAAAAGTTCTGCATTGGGTCAATTTTGCAGCTCTCAACAAATCTGCACATCCTACTATCAAACTACACCTCACCAATATCACTGTCAAACTCCATCTCACCAATAGCAATGTCAAATTCCACCTCACCAACATCACTGTCAAACTCCGCCTCATCAACATCACTGTCAAACTCCACCGCACCAATATCACTGTCAAACTCCGCCTCACCAACATCACTGTCAAACTCCGCCTCATCAACATCACTGTCAAACTCCATCTCACCAATATCACTGTCAAACTGCACCTCACTAATATCACTGTAACACCGCACCTCACCAATATCACTGTCAAACTCCACCTCACCAATATCACTGTCAACAGCACCTCACCAATATCACTGTCAATCCGTACCTCACCATTATCACTGTCAAACTCCACCTCACCAATATCACTGTAACACCGCACTTCACCAATATCACTGTCAAATCATATCCGACTAATAGTACTGTCAAACCACACCTCACCAATATCACTGTCAAACTCCGCCTCATCAACATCACTGTCAAACTCCATCTCACCAATATCACTGACAAACTCTACCTCACCAATATCACAATCAAACCGTACCTCACCAATATCACTGCCAAACTCCACCTTACCAATATCACTGACAAACCACACCTCACCAATACCATTGTCCAATCGCACCTCACCAATATCACTGTCAAATATCACCTCACCAATATCACTGTCAAACCTCACCAATATCACTGTCAAACTGCACCTCACTAATATCACTCTCAAAACGCACCTCACCAATATCACTGTCAAACCACACGTTGCCAATATCCCTGTTAAACACCACCTCAACAGTATTACTGTCAAATATCACCTCACAAATATCACTGTCAAACCGTATCTCACCAATATCACTGTCAAATATCACCTCACCAATGTCACTGTCAAACTGCCCCTCACCAATATCACTGTCAAACTGCCCCTCACCAATATCACTGTCAAACCGCACCTCACCAATATCACTGTCAAATACCATCTCACCAATATCACTGACAAACCGCACCTCACCAATATCATTGTAAAACCGCACCTCACCAATATCACTGTCAAAATGCACCTTACCAATATCAATGTCAAAATGCACCTTACCAATATCAATGTCAACAGCACCTCACCAATATCACAGTCAATCCGTACCTCACCAAAATCACTGTCAAACTCCACCTCACCAATATCACTGACAAATCGCACCTCGCCTATATCACTGTCAAACTCCTCCTCACCAATACCACATTCAAACTGGCCCTCACCAATATCACTGTACCACCGCACTTCACCAATATCACTGTCAAACCGTATCTGACTAATAGTACTGTCAAACCACACCTCACCAATATCACTGTCAAACCGTACCTCACCAATATCACTGTCAAACCGTACCTTACCAATATCACTGTCAAACCACACCTCACCAATATCACTGTCAAACGGTACCTCACCAATATCACTGTCAAACCGCACCTCACCAATATCACAGTCAAACCGCATCTCACCAATATCACCTCACCAATATCACTGTCAAACCATATCTCACCAATATCACTGTCAAACTGCACCTCACCAATATCACTCTCAAACCGCACCTCACCAATATCACTGTCAAACCGCACCTCACCAACATCACTGTCAAACCACACCTCACCAATATCCCTGTTAAACACTACCTCAACAGTATTACTGTCAAATATCACCTCACAAATATCACAGTCAAAACGCATCTCACCAATATCACTGTCAAATATCACCTCACCAATGTCACTGTCAAACTGCCCCTCACCAATATCACTGTCAAACTGCCCCTCACCAATATCACTGTCAAACCGCACCTCACCAATATCACTGTCAAACTGCACCTCACCAATATCACTGTCAAACCGCATCTCACCAAAATCACTGTCAAATATCACCTCACCAATATCACTGTCAAACTCCACCTCACCAATATCACCGTCAAACCGTACCTCATCAATATCACTGTCACACCGTACCTCACCAATATTACTGTCACACCGTACCTCACAAATATCACTGTCAAACCGCATCTCATCGATATCACTGTCAAATATCACCTCACCAATATCACTGTCAAACTCTACCTCACCAATATCACCGTCAAACCGTACCTCACCAATATCACTGTCACACCGTACCTCACCAATATCACTGTCAAACCACACCTCTCCAATATCACTGTCAAACTGCACCTCACCAATATCACTGTCAAACCGCACCTCACCGATATCACTGTCAAATATCACCTCACCAATATCACTGTCAAACCTCACCTATATCACTGTCAAACTGCACCTCACCAATATCACCGTCAAACCGTACCTCACCAATATCACTGTCAAACCACACCTCTCCAATATCACTGTCAAACTGCACCTCACCAATATCACTGTCAAACCGCATCTCACCGATATCACTGTCAAATAACACCTCACCAATATCACTGTCAAACCTCACCAATATCACCGTCAAACCGCACCTCACCAATATCACTCTCAAACCGCACCTCACCAATATCACTCTCAAACCGCATCTCACCAACATCACTGTCAAACCACACCTCACCAATATCACTGTCAAAACGCACCTCACCAATATCACTGTCAAACCACACATTGCCAATATCCCTGTTAAACACCACCTCAACAGTATTACTGTCAAATATCACCTCACCAATATCACTGTCAAACCTCACCTATATCACTGTCAAACTGCACCTCACCAATATCACCGTCAAACCGCATCTCACCGATATCACTGTCAAATAACACCTCACCAATATCACTGTCAAACCTCACCAATAACATTCTCAAACCGCACCTCACCAATACCACTCTCAAACCGCATCTCACCAATATCACTGTCAAACCACACGTTGCCAATATCCCTGTTAAACACCACCTCAACAGTATTACTGTCAAATATCACCTCACCAATATCACTGTCAAACAGCATCTCACCAATATCACTGTCAAATATCACCTCACCAATGTCACTGTCAAACTGCCCTCACCAATATCACTGTCAAACTGCCCCTCACCAATATCACTTTCAAACCGCACCTCACCAATATCACTGTCAAATACCATCTCACCAATATCACTGACAAACTGAACCTCACCAATATCACTGACAAACCGCACCTCACCAATATCACTGTCAAATACTATCTCACCAATATCACTGTCAAACCGCACTTCACCAATATCTCTGGCAAACCGCACCTCACCAATATCTCTGGCAAACTGCTCCTCACCAAAATCACTGTAATGCCACACCTCACCAATATCATTGTAAAACCGCACTTCACCAATATCACTGTCAAAATGCACCTTACGAATATCACTGTCAAACTCGACCTCACCAATATCACTGTCAAACCGCCCCTCACCAATATCACTGTAACACCACACTTCACCAATATCACTGTCAAACCGTATCTGACTAATAGTACTGTCAAATCACACCTCACCAATATCACTGTCAAACTCTATCTCACCAATATCACTGTCAAACCGCACATCACCAATATCACTGTCAAACTCAACCTCACCAATATCACTGTCATACTCCACCTCACCAATATCACTGTCAAACTCCACCTCACCAATATTACTGTCAAACCGCACATCACCAATATCACTGTCAAACGACACCTCACCAATATCACTGTCAAACTCCAGCTCACCAATATCACTGTCAAACTCCACCTCACCAATATCACTGTAAAACCGCACCTTACCAATACCATTGTCCAATCGCACCTCACCAATATCACTGTCAAACCGCATCTCACCGATATCACTGTCAAATATCACCTCACCAATATCACTGTCAAACTCCACCTCACCAATATAACCGTCAAACCGTACCTCACTAATATCACTGTCACTCCGTACCTCACCAATATTACTGTCACACCGTACCTCACAAATATCACTGTCAAACCGCATCTCACCGATATCACTGTCAAATATCACCTCACCAATATCACTGTCAAACTCTACCTCACCAATATCACCGTCAAACCGTACCTCACCAATATCACTGTCACACTGTACCTCACCAATATCACTGTCAAACCGCACCTCTCCAATATCACTGTCAAACTGCACCTCACCAATATCACTGTCAAACCGCACCTCACCGATATCACTGTCAAATATCACCTCACCAATATCACTGTCAAACCTCACCTATATCACTGTCAAACTGCACCTCACCAATATCACCGTCAAACCGTACCTCACCAATATCACTGTCAAACCGCACCTCACCAATATCACTGTCAAACTGCATCTCACCAGTATCACTGTCAAACCGCATCTCACTGATATCACTGTCAAATAACACCTCACCAATATCACTGTCAAACCTCACCAATATCACTCTCAAACCGCACCTCACCAATATCACTGTCAAACTGCATCTCACCAGTATCACTGTCAAACCGCATCTCACTGATATCACTGTCAAATAACACCTCACCAATATCACTGTCAAACCTCACCAATATCACTCTCAAACCGTACCTCACCAATATCACTCTCAAACCGCATCTCACCAATATCACTGTCAAAACGCACCTCACCAATATCACTGTCAAACCACACGTTGCCAATATCCCTGTTAAACACCACCTCAACAGTATTACTGTCAAATATCACCTCACCAATATCACTGTCAAACAGCATCTCACCAATATCACTGTCAAATATCACCTCACCAATGTCACTGTCAAACTGCCCTCACCAATATCACTGTCAAACTGCCCCTCACCAATATCACTTTCAAACCGCACCACACCAATATCACTGTCAAATACCATCTCACCAATATCACTGACAAACTGCACCTCACCAATATCACTGACAAACCGCACCTCACCAATATCACGTCAAATACTATCTCACCAATATCACTGTCAAACCGCACTTCACCAATATCTCTGGCAAACCGCACCTCACCAATATCTCTGGCAAACCGCTCCTCACCAAAATCACTGTAATGCCACACCTCACCAATATTATTGTAAAACCGCACTTCACCAATATCACTGTCAAAATGCACCTTACCAATATCACTGTCAAACTCCATCTCACCAATATCACTGTCCAATCGCACCTCACCTATATCACTGTCAAACTCGACCTCACCAATATCACTGTCAAACCGTACCTCACCAATATCACTGTAACACCACACTTCACCAATATCACTGTCAAACCGTATCTGACTAATAGTACTGTCAAACCACACCTCACCAATATCACTGTCAAACTCTATCTCACCAATATCACTGTCAAACCGCACATCACCAATATCACTGTCAAACTCCACCTCACCAATATCACTGTCATACTCCACCTCACCAATATCACTGTCAAACGACACCTCACCAATATTACTGTCAAACTGCACATCACCAATATCACTGTCAAACGACACCTCACCAATATCACTGTTAAAACGCACCTCACCAATATCACTGTCAAACCTCACCTATATCACTGTCAAACTGCACCTCACCAATATCACCGTCAAACCGAACCTCACCAATATCACTGTCAAACTCCATCTCACCAATATCACTGTCCAATCGCACCTGACCTATATCACTGTCAAACCCGAACTCACCAATATCACTGTCAAACAGCCCCTCACCAATATCACTGTAACACCACACTTCACCAATATCACTGTCAAACCGTATCTGACTAATAGTACTGTCAAACCACACCTCACCAATATCACTGTCAAACTCTATCTCACCAATATCACTGTCAAGCCGCACATCACCAATATCACTGTCAAACTCCACCTCCCCAATATCACTGTCATACTCCACCTCACCAATATCACTGTCAAACTCCACGTCACCAATATTACTGTCAAACCGCACATCACCAATATCACTGTCAAACGACACCTCACCAGTATCACTGTCAAACCGCATCTCACTGATATCACTGTCAAACCTCACCTATTTCACTGTCAAACTGCACCTCACCAATATCACCGTCAAACCGTACCTCACCAATATCACTGTCAAACCGCACCTCACCAATATCACTGTCAAACTGCACCTCACCAGTATCACTGTCAAACCGCATCTCACTGATATCACTGTCAAATAAAACCTCACCAATATCACTGTCAAACCTCACCAATATCACTCTCAAACCGCACCTCACCAATATCACTCTCAAACCGCATCTCACCAATATCACTGTCAAAACGCACCTCACCAATATCACTGTCAAACCACACGTTGCCAATATCCCTGTTAAACACCACCTCAACAGTATTACTGTCAAATATCACCTCACCAATATCACTGTCAAACAGCATCTCACCAATATCACTGTCAAATATCACCTCACCAATGTCACTGTCAAACTGCCCTCACCAATATCACTGTCAAACTGCCCCTCACCAATATCACTTTCAAACCGCACCTCACCAATATCACTGTCAAATACCATCTCACCAATATCACTGACAAACTGCACCTCACCAATATCACTGACAAACCGCACCTCACCAATATCACTGTCAAATACTATCTCACCAATATCACTGTCAAACCGCACTTCACCAATATCTCTGGCAAACCGCACCTCACCAATATCTCTGGCAAACCGCACCTCACCAAAATCACTGTAATGCCACACCTCACCAATATCATTGTAAAACCGCACATCACCAATATCACTGTCAAAATGCACCTTACCAATATCACTGTCAAACTCCATCTCACCAATATCACTGTCCAATCGCACCTCACCTATATCACTGTCAAACTCGACCTCACCAATATCACTGTCAAACCGCCCCTCACCAATATCACTGTAACACCACACTTCACCAATATCACTGTCAAACCGTATCTGACTAATAGTACTGTCAAATCACACCTCACCAATATCACTGTCAAACTCTATCTCACCAATATCACTGTCAAACCGCACATCACCAATATCACTGTCAAACTCAACCTCACCAATATCACTGTCATAGTCCACCTCACCAATATCACTGTCAAACTCCACCTCACCAATATTACTGACAAACCGCACATCACCAATATCACTGTCAAACGACACCACACCAATATCACTGTCAAACGACACCTCACCAATATCACTGTCAAACTCCACCTCACCAATATCACTGTCAAACTCCACCTCACCAATATCACTGTCAAACTCCACGTCACCAATATTACTGTCAAACCGCACATCACCAATATCACTGTCAAACGACACCTCACCAATATCACTGTCAAATATCACCTCACCAATATCACTGTCAAACCTCACCTATATCACTGTCAAACTGCACCTCACCAATATCACTGTCAAACCGCACATCACCAATATCACTGTCAAACTCCACCTCACCAATATCACTGTCAAACTCCACGTCACCAATATTACTGTCAAACCGCACATCACCAATATCACTGTCAAACGACACCTCACCAATATCACTGTCAAATATCACCTCACCAATATCACTGTCAAACCTCACCAATATCACTGTCAAACTGCACCTCACCAGTATCACTGTCAAACCGCATCTCACTGATATCACTGTCAAATAACACCTCACCAATATCACTGTCAAACCTCACCAATATCACTCTCAAACCGCACCTCACCAATATCACTGTCAAAACGCACCTCACCAATATCACTGTCAAAACGCACCTCACCAATATCACTGTCAAACTGCACCTCACCAGTATCACTGTCAAACCGCATCTCACTGATATCACTGTCAAATAACACCTCACCAATATCACTGTCAAACCTCACCAATATCACTCTCAAACCGCACCTCACCAATATCACTCTCAAACCGCATCTCACCAATATCACTGTCAAAACGCACCTCACCAATATCACTGTCAAACCACACTTTGCCAATATCCCTGTTAAACACCACCTCAACAGTATTACTGTCAAATATCACCTCACCAATATCACTGTCAAACAGCATCTCACCAATATCACTGTCAAATATCACCTCACCAATGTCACTCTCAAACTGCCCTCACCAATATCACTGTCAAACTGCCCCTCACCAATATCACTTTCAAACCGCACCTCACCAATATCACTGTCAAATACCATCTCACCAATATCACTGACAAACCGCACCACACCAATATCACTGTCAAATACTATCTCACCAATATCACTGTCAAACCGCACTTCACCAATATCACTGTCAAATATCACCTCACCAATGTCACTGTCAAACTGCCCTCACCAATATCACTGTCAAACTGCCCCTCACCAATATCACTTTCAAACCGCACCTCACCAATATCACTGTCAAATACCATCTCACCAATATCACTGACAAACTCCACCTCACCAATATCACTGGCAAACTGCACCTCACCAATATTTCTGGCAAACCGCACCTCACCAAAATCACTGTGATGCCACACCTCACCAATATCATTGTAAAACCGCACTTCACCAATATCACTGTCAAAATGCACCTTACCAATATCACTGTCAAACTCCATCTCACCAATATCACTGTTCAATCGCACCTCACCTATATCACTGTCAAACTCGACCTCACCAATATCACTGTCAAACCGCCCCTCACCAATATCACTGTAACACCACACTTCACCAATATCACTGTCAAACCGTATCTGACTAATAGTACTGTCAAATCACACCTCACCAATATCACTGTCATAGTCCACCCCACCAATATCACTGTCAAACTCCACCTCACCAATATTACTGTCAAACCGCACATCACCAATATCACTGTCAAACGACACCTCACCAATATCACTGTCAAACTCCACCTCACCAATATCACTGTCAAACTCCACCTCACCAATATCACTCTAAAACCGCACCTTACCAATATCATTGTCCAATTCCGCCTCACCAATATCACTGTCAAAACACACCTCACCAATACCACTGTCCAATCGCACCTCACCAATATCACTGTCAAACTGCATCTCACCGATATCACTGTCAAATATCACCTCACCAATATCACTGTCAAACTGCACCTCACCAATATCACTGTCAAACCGCACCTCACCGATATCACTGTCAAATATCAGCTCACCAATATCACTGTCAAACCTCACCTATATCACTGTCAAACTGCACCTCACCAAGATCACCGTCAAACCGTACCTCACCAATATCACTGTCAAACCGCACCTCACCAATATCACTGTCAAACTGCACCTCACCAGTATCACTGTCAAACCGCATCTCACTGATATCACTGTCAAATAAAACCTCACCAATATCACTGTTAAACCTCACCAATATCACTCTCAAACCGCACCTCACCAATATCACTCTCAAACCGCATCTCACCGATATCACTGTCAAAACGCACCTCACCAATATCACTGTCAAACCACACGTTGCCAATATCCCTGTTAAACACCACCTCAACAGTATTACTGTCAAATATCACCTCACCAATATCACTGTCAAACTGCATCTCATCAATATCACTGTCAAATATCACCTCACCAATGTCACTGTCAAACTGCCCTCACCAATATCACTGTCAACCTGCCCCTCACCAATATCACTTTCAAACCGCACATCACCAATATCACTGTCAAATACCATCTCACCAATATCACTGACAAACTGCACCTCACCAATATCACTGACAAACCGTACCTCACCAATATCACTGTTAAATACTATCTCACCAATATCACTGTCAAACCGCACTTCACCAATATCTCTGGCAAACCGCACCTCACCAATATCTCTGGCAAACCTCACCTCACCAAAATCACTGTAATGCCACACCTCACCAATATCATTGTAAAACCGCACTTCACCAATATCACTGTCAAAATGCACCTTACCAATATCACTGTCAAACTCCATCTCACCAATATCACTGTCCAATCGCACCTCACCTATATCACTGTCAAACCCGACCTCACCAATATCACTGTCAAACCGCCCCTCACCAATATCACTGTAACACCACACTTCACCAATATCACTGTCAAACCGTATCTGACTAATAGTACTGTCAAATCACACCTCACCAATATCACTGTCAAACTCTATCTCACCAATATCACTGTCAAACCGCACATCACCAATATCACTGTCAAACTCCACCTCACCAATATCACTGTCATACTCCACCTCACCAATATCACTGTCAAACTCCACCTGACCAATATTACTGTCAAACCGCACATCACCAATATCACTGTCAAACGACACCTCACCAATATCACTGTCAAACGACACCTCACCAATATCACTGTCAAACTCCACCTCACCAATATCACTGTAAAACCGCACCTTACCAATACCATTGTCCAATCGCACCTCACCAATATCACTCTCAAACCGCACCTCACCAATATCACTGTCAAACCGCACCTCACCAACATCACTGTCAATCCACACCTCACCAATATCCCTGTTAAACACTCCCTCAACAGTATTACTGTCAAATATCACCTCACAAATATCACTGTCAAAACGCATCTCACCAATATCACTGTCAAATATCACCTCACCAATGTCACTGTCAAACTGCCCCTCACCAATATCACTGTCAAACTGCCCCTCACCAATATCACTGTCAAACCGCACTTCACCAATATCACTGTCAAACTGCACCTCACCAATATCACTGTCAAACCGCATCTCACCAAAATCACTGTCAAATATCACCTCACCAATATCACTGTCAAACTCCACCTCACCAATATCACCGTCAAACCGTACCTCACCAATATTACTGTCTCACCGTACCTCACAAATATCACTGTCAAACCGCACCTCACCGATATCACTGTCAAATATCACCTCACCAATATCACTGTCAAACTCTACCTCACCAATATCACCGTCAAACCGTACCTCACCAATATCACTGTCACACCGTACCTCACCAATATCACTGTCAAACCACACCTCTCCAATATCACTGTCAAACTGCACCTCACCAATATCACTGTCAAACCGCACCTCACCGATATCACTGTCAAATATCACCTCACCAATATCACTGTCAAACCTCACCAATATCACTGACAAACCGCACCTCACCAATATAACTGTCAAATATTATCTCACAAATATCACTGACAAACTGCACCTCACCAATATCACTGACAAACTGCACCTCACCAATATCATTGTCACACCCCACCTCACCAATATCATTGTAAAACCGCACCTCACCAATATCACTGTCAAAATGCACCTTACCAATATCAATGTCAACAGCACTTCACCAATATCACAGTCAATCCGTACCTCACCAAAATCACTGTCAAACTCCATCTCACCAATATCACTGACAAATCGCACCTCGTCTATATCACTGTCAAACTCCTCCTCACCAATATCACATTCAAACTGCCCCTCACCAATATCACTGTAACACCGCACTTCACCAATATCACTGTCAAACCGTATCTGACTAATAGTACTGTCAAACCACACCTCACCAATATCACTGTCAAACCACACCTCACCGATATCACTGTCAAACCGTACATCACCAATATCACAGTCAATCCGTACCTCACCAAAATCACTGTCAAACTCCATCTCACCAATATCACTGACAAATCGCACCTCGCCTATATCACTGTCAAACTCCTCCTCCCCAATATCACATTCAAACTGCCCCTCACCAATATCACTGTAACACCGCACTTCACCAATATCACTGTCAAACCGTATCTGAATAATAGTACTGTCAAACCACAACTCACCAATATCACTGTCAAACCACACCTCACCAATATCACTGTCAAACTGTACATCACCAATATCACTGTCAAACCGTACCTCACCAATATCACTGTCAAACCACACCTCACCAATTCCACTGTCAAACGGTACCTCACCAATATCACTGTCAAA
This sequence comes from Chiloscyllium plagiosum, assembly GCF_037043375.1. Classification (NCBI taxonomy): domain Eukaryota; kingdom Metazoa; phylum Chordata; class Chondrichthyes; order Orectolobiformes; family Hemiscylliidae; genus Chiloscyllium; species Chiloscyllium plagiosum. Next base: position 24,376,410 of record NW_028270141.1, on the reverse strand, counting down.
CCGCACCTCACCAATATCACTGTCAAACCGCACCTCACCAATATCACTGTCAAACCGCACCTCACCAATATCACTGTCAAACGGTACCTCACCAATATCACTGTCAAACCGCACCTCACCAATATCACTGTCAAACCGCATCTCACCAATATCACCTCACCAATATCACTGTCAAACCACATCTCACCAATATCACTGTCAAACTGCACCTCACCAATATCACTCTCAAACCGCACCTCACCAATATCACTGTCAAACCGCACCTCACCAACATCACTGTCAAACCACACCTCACCAATATCCCTGTTAAACACTACCTCAACAGTATTACTGTCAAATATCACCTCACAAATATCACAGTCAAAACGCATCTCTCCAATATCACTGTCAAATATCACCTCACCAATGTCACTGTCAAACTGCCCCTCACCAATATCACTGTCAATCCGCACCTCACCAATATCACTGTCAAACTGCACTTCACCAATATCACTGTCAAACCGCATCTCACCAAAATCACTGTCAAATATCACCTCACCAATATCACTGTCAAGCTCCACCTCACCAATATCACCGTCAAACCGTACCTCACCAATATCACTGTCACACCGTACCTCACCAATATTACTGTCTCACCGTACCTCACAAATATCACTGTCAAACCGCATCTCACCGATATCACTGTCAAATATCACCTCACCAATATCACTGTCAAACTCTACCTCACCAATATCACTGTCAAACCAGACCTCACCAATATCACTGTCACACCGTACCTCACCAATATCACTGTCAAACCACACCTCTCCAATATCACTGTCAAACTGCACCTCACCAATATCACTGTCAAACTGCACCTCACCAATATCACCGTCAAACCGTACCTCACCAATAACACTGTCAAACCGCACTTCACCAATATTACTGTCAAACCGCACCTCACCGATATCACTGTCAAATAACACCTCACCAATATCACTGTCAAACCTCACCAATATCATTCTCAAACCGCACCTCACCAATATCACTCTAAAACCGCATCTCACCAATATCACTGTCAAAACGCACCTCACCAATATCACTGTCAAACCACACGTTGCCAATATCCCTGTTAAACACCACCTCAACAGTATTACTGTCAAATATCACCTCACCAATATCACTGTAAAACAGCATCTCACCAATATCACTGTCAAATATCACCTCACCAATGTCACTGTCAAACTGCCCTCACCAATATCACTGTCAAACTGCCCCTCCCCAATATCACTTTCAAACCGCACCTCACCAATATCACTGTCAAATACCATCTCACCAATATCACTGACAAACTGCACCACACCATTATCACTGACAAACCGCACCTCACCAATATCACTGTCAAATACTATCTCACCAATATCACTGTCAAACCGCACTTCACCAATATCTCTGGCAAACCGCACCACACCAATATCTCTGGCAAACCGCTCCTCACCAAAATCACTGTAATGCCACACCTCACCAATATCATTGTAAAACCGCACTTCACCAATATCACTGTCAAAATGCACCTTACCAATATCACTGTCAAACTCCATCTCACCAATATCACTGTCCAATCGCACCTCACCTATATCACTGTCAAACTCGACCTCACCAATATCACTGTCAAACCGCCCCTCACCAATATCACTGTAACACCACACTTCACCAATATCACTGTCAAACCGTATCTGACTAATAGTACTGTCAAACCACACCTCACCAATATCACTGTCAAACTTTATCTCACCAATATCACTGTCAAACCGCACATCACCAATATCACTGTCAAACTCCACCTCACCAATATCACTGTCATACTCCACCTCACCAATATCACTGTCAAACTCCACCTCACCAATATTACTGTCAAACCGCACATCACCAATATCACTGTCAAACGACACCTCACCAATATCACTGTCAAAACACACCTCACCAACATCACTGTCAAACCTCACCAATATCACTGTCAAACTGCACCTCACCAATATCACCGTCAAACCGTACCTCACCAACATCACTGTCAAACTCCATCTCACCAATATCACTGTCCAATCGCACCTGACCTATATCACTGTCAAACCCGACCTCACCAATATCACTGTCAAACCGCCCCTCACCAATATCACTGTAACACCACACTTCACCAATATCACTGTCAAACCGTATCTGACTAATAGTACTGTCAAACCACACCTCACCAATATCACTGTCAAACTCTATCTCACCAATATCACTGTCAAGCCGCACGTCACCAATATCACTGTCAAACTCCACCTCACCAATATCACTGCCATACTCCACCTCACCAATATCACTGTCAAACTCTACGTCACCAATATTGCTGTCAAACCGCACATCACCAATATCACTGTCAAACGACACCTCACCAATATCACTGTCAAATATCACCTCACCAATATCACTGTCAAACCACACCTCACCAATATGACCGTCAAACCGTACCTCACCAATATCACTGTCAAACCGCACCTCACCAATATCACTGTCAAACTGCACCTCACCAGTATCACTGTCAAACCGCATCTCACTGATATCACTGTCAAATAACACCTCACCAATATCACTGTCAAACCTCACCAATATCATCTCAAACCGCACCTCACCAATATCACTCTCAAACCGCATCTCACCAATATCACTGTCAAAACGCACCTCACCAATATCACTGTCAAACCACACGTTGCCAATATCCCTGTTAAACACCACCTCAACAGTATTACTGTCAAATATCACCTCACCAATATCACTGTCAAATAGCATCTCACCAATATCACTGTCAAATATCACCTCACCAATGTCACTGTCAAACTGCCCTCACCAATATCACTGTCAAACTGCCCCTCACCAATATCACTTTCAAACCGCACCTCACCAATATCACTGTCAAATACCATCTCACCAATATCACTGACAAACTGCACCTCACCAATATCACTGACAAACCGCACCTCACCAATATCACTGTCAAATACTATCTCACCAATATCACTGTCAAACCGCACTTCACCAATATCTCTGGCAAACCGCACCTCACCAATATCTCTGGCAAACCGCACCTCACCAAAATCACTGTAATGCCACACCTCACCAATATCATTGTAAAACCGCACTTCACCAATATCACTGTCAAAATGCACCTTACCAATATCACTGTCAAACTCCATCTCACCAATATCACTGTCCAATCGCACCTCACCTATATCACTGTCAAACTCGACCTCACCAATATCACTGTCAAACCGCCCCTCACCAATATCACTGTAACACCACACTTCACCAATATCACTGTCAAACCGTATCTGACTAATAGTACTGTCAAATCACACCTCACCAATATCACTGTCAAACTCTATCTCACCAATATCACTGTCAAACACCACCTCACCAATATCACTGTCATAGTCCACCTCACCAATATCACTGTCAAACTCCACCTCACCAATATTACTGTCAGACCGCACATCACCAATATCACTGTCAAACGACACATCACCAATATCACTGTCAAACTCCACCTCACCAATATCACTGTCAAACTCCACCTCACCAATATCACTGTAAAACCGCACCTTACCAATATCATTGTCCAATTCCGCCTCACCAATATCACTGTCAAAACACACCTCACCAATACCACTGTCCAATCGCTCCTCACCAATATCACTGTCAAACCGCATCTCACCGATATCACTGTCAAATATCACCTCACCAATATCACTGTCAATCTCCACCTCACCAATATCACCGTCAAACCGTACCTCACCAATATCACTGTAACACCGTACCTCACCAATATTACTGTCACACCGTACCTCACAAATATCACTGTCAAACCGCATCTCACCGATATCACTGTCAAATATCACCTCACCAATATCACTGTCAAACTCTACCTCACCAATATCACCGTCAAACCGTACCTCACCAATATCACTGTCAAACCGTACCTCACCAATATCACTGTCAAACCGCACCTCTCCAATATCACTGTCAAACTGCACTTCACCAATATCACTGTCAAACCGCACCTCACCGATATCACTGTCAAATATCACCTCATCAATATCACTGTCAAACCTCACCTATATCACTGTCAAACTGCACCTCACCAATATCACTGTCAAATACCATCTCACCAATATCACTGACAAACCGCACCTCACCAATATAACTGTCAAATACCATCTCACCAATATCACTGACAAACCGCACCTCACCAATATCATTGTAAAACCGCACCTCACCAATATCATTGTAAAACCGCACCTCACCAATATCATTGTCAAAATGCACCTTACCAATATCAATGTCAACAGCACTTCACCAATATCACAGTCAATCCGTACCTCACCAAAATCACTGTCAAACTCCATCTCACCAATGTCACTGACAAATCGCACCTCGCCTATATCACTGTCAAACTCCTCCTCACCAATATCACATTCAAACTGCCCCTCACCAATATCACTGTAACACCGCACTTCACCAATATCACTGTCAAACCGTATCTGACTAATAGTACTGTCAAACCACACCTCACCAATATCACTGTCAAACCACACCTCACCAATATCACTGTCAAACCGTACATCACCAATATCACTGTCAAACCGTACCTCACCAATATCACTGTCAAACCACACCTCACCAATTCCACTGTCAAACGGTACCTCACCAATATCACTGTCAAACGGTACCTCACCAATATCACTGTCAAACCGCACCTCACCAATATCACTGTCAAACCGCATCTTACCAATATCACCTCACCAATATCACTGTCAAACCACATCTCACCAAAATCACTGTCAAACTGCACCTCACCAATATCACTCTCAAACCGCACCTCACCAATATCACTGTCAAACCGCACCTCACCAACATCACTGTCAAACCACACCTCACCAATATCCCTGTTAAACACTACCTCAACAGTATTACTGTCAAATATCACCTCACAAATATCACAGTCAAAACGCATCTCTCCAATATCACTGTCAAATATCACCTCACCAATGTCACTGTCAAACTGCCCCTCACCAATATCACTGTCAAACTGCCCCTCACCAATATCACTGTCAAACCGCACCTCACCAATATCACTGTCAAACTGCACCTCACCAATATCACTGTCAAACCGCATCTCACCATAATCACTGTCAAATATCACCTCACCAATATCACTGTCAAGCTCCACCTCACCAATATCACCGTCAAACCGTACCTCACCAATATCACTGTCACACCGTACCTCACCAATATTACTGTCTCACCGTACCTCACAAATATCACTGTCAAACCGCATCTCACCGATATCACTGTCAAATATCACCTCACCAATATCACTGTCAAACTCTACCTCACCAATATCACTGTCAAACCATACCTCACCAATATCACTGTCACACCGTACCTCACCAATATCACTGTCAAACCACACCTCTCCAATATCACTGTCAAACTGCACCTCACCAATATCACTGTCAAACCGCACCTCACCGATATCACTGTCAAATATCACCTCACCAATATCACTGTCAAACCTCACCTATATCACTGTCAAACTGCACCTCACCAATATGACCGTCAAACCGTACCTCACCAACAACACTGTCAAACCGCACCTCACCGATATCACTGTCAAACTGCACCTCACCAATATCACTGTCAAACCGCATCTCACCGATATCACTGTCAAATATCACCTCACCAATATCACTGTCAAACCTCACCAATATCATTCTCAAACCGCACCTCACCAATATCACTGTCAAACTGCACCTCACCAATATCACTGTCAAACCGCATCTCACTGATATCACTGTCAAATAACACCTCACCAATATCACTGTCAAACCTCACCAATATCACTCTCAAACCGCACCTCACCAATATCACTCTCAAACCGCATCTCACCAATATCACTGTCAAAACGCACCTCACCAATATCACTGTCAAACCACACGTTGCCAATATCCCTGTTAAACACCACCTCAACAGTATTACTGTCAAATATCACCTCACCAATATCACTGTCAAACTGCACCTCACCAATATCACTGTCAAATATCACCTCACCAATATCACTGTCAAACCACACGTTGCCAATATCCCTGTTAAACACCACCTCAACAGTATTACTGTCAAATATCACCTCACCAATATCACTGTAAAACAGCATCTCACCAATATCACTGTCAAATATCACCTCACCAATGTCACTGTCAAACTGCCCTCACCAATATCACTGTCAAACTGCCCCTCACCAATATCACTTTCAAACCGCACCTCACCAATATCACTGTCAAATACCATCTCACCAATATCACTGACAAACTGCACCACACCATTATCACTGACAAACCGCACCTCACCAATATCACTGTCAAATACTATCTCACCAATATCACTGTCAAACCGCACTTCACCAATATCTCTGGCAAACCGCACCACACCAATATCTCTGGCAAACCGCTCCTCACCAAAATCACTGTAATGCCACACTTCACCAATATCATTGTAAAACCGCACTTCACCAATATCACTGTCAAAATGCACCTTACCAATATCACTGTCAAACTCCATCTCACCAATATCACTGTCAAACCGCCCCTCACCAATATCACTGTAACACCACACTTCACCAATATCACTGTCAAACCGTATCTGACTAATAGTACTGTCAAACCACACCTCACCAATATCACTGTCAAACTCTATCTCACCAATATCACTGTCAAACCGCACATCACCAATATCACTGTCAAACTCCACCTCACCAATATCACTGTCATACTCCACCTCACCAATATCACTGTAAAACTCCACCTCACCAATATTACTGTCAAACCGCACATCACCAATATCACTGTCAAACGACACCTCACCAATATCACTGTCAAAACACACCTCACCAATATCACTGTCAAACCTCACCTATATCACTGTCAAACTGCCCCTCACCAATATCACTTTCAAACCGCACCTCACCAATATCACTGTCAAATACCATCTCACCAATATCACTGACAAACTGCACCACACCATTATCACTGACAAACCGCACCTCACCAATATCACTGTCAAATACTATCTCACCAATATCACTGTCAAACCGCACTTCACCAATATCTCTGGCAAACCGCACCACACCAATATCTCTGGCAAACCGCTCCTCACCAAAATCACTGTAATGCCACACCTCACCAATATCATTGTAAAACCGCACTTCACCAATATCACTGTCAAAATGCACCTTACCAATATCACTGTCAAACTCCATCTCACCAATATCACTGTCCTATCGCACCTCACCTATATCACTGTCAAACTCGACCTCACCAATATCACTGTCAAACCGCCCCTCACCAATATCACTGTAACACCACACTTCACCAATATCACTGTCAAACCGTATCTGACTAATAGTACTGTCAAACCACACCTCACCAATATCACTGTCAAACTCTATCTCACCAATATCACTGTCAAACCGCACATCACCAATATCACTGTCAAACTCCACCTCACCAATATCACTGTCATACTCCACCTCACCAATATCACTGTAAAACTCCACCTCACCAATATTACTGTCAAACCGCACATCACCAATATCACTGTCAAACGACACCTCACCAATATCACTGTCAAAACACACCTCACCAATATCACTGTCAAACCTCACCTATATCACTGTCAAACTGCACCTCACCAATATCACCGTCAAACCGTACCTCACCAACATCACTGTCAAACTCCATCTCACCAATATCACTGTCCAATCGCACCTGACCTATATCACTGTCAAACCCGACCTCACCAATATCACTGTCAAACCGCCCCTCACCAATATCACTGTAACACCACACTTCACCAATATCACTGTCAAACCGTATCTGACTAATAGTACTGTCAAACCACACCTCACCAATATCACTGTCAAACTCTATCTCACCAATATCACTGTCAAGCCGCACATCACCAATATCACTGTCAAACTCCACCTCACCAATATCACTGTCATACTCCACCTCACCAATATCACTGTCAAACTCCACGTCACCAATATTACTGTCAAACCGCACATCACCAATATCACTGTCAAACGACACCTCACCAATATCACTGTCAAATATCACCTCACCAATATCACTGTCAAACCTCACCTATATCACTGTCAAACTGCACCTCACCAATATCACCGTCAAACCGTACCTCACCAATATCACTATCAAACCGCACCTCACCAATATCACTGTCAAACTGCACCTCACCAGTATCACTGTCAAACCGCATCTCACTGATATCACTGTCAAATAACACCTCACCAATATCACTGTCAAACCTCACCAATATCACTCTCAAACCGCACCTCACCAATATCACTCTCAAACCGCATCTCACCAATATCACTGTCAAAACGCACCTCACCAATATCACTGTCAAACCACACGTTGCCAATATCCCTGTTAAACACCACCTCAACAGTATTACTGTCAAATATCACCTCACCAATATCACTGTCAAACAGCATCTCACCAATATCACTGTCAAATATCACCTCACCAATATCACTGTCAAATAGCATCTCACCAATATCACTGTCAAATATCACCTCACCAATGTCACTGTCAAACTGCCCTCACCAATATCACTGTCAAACTGCCCCTCACCAATATCACTTTCAAACCGCACCTCACCAATATCACTGTCAAATACCATCTCACCAATATCACTGACAAACTGCACCTCACCAATATCACTGACAAACCGCACCTCACCAATATCACTGTCAAATACTATCTCACCAATATCTGTGGCAAACCGCACCTCACCAATATCTCTGGCAAACCGCACCTCGCCAAAATCACTGTAATGCCACACCTCACCAATATCATTGTAAAACCGCACTTCACCAACATCACTGTCAAAATGCACCTTACCAATATCACTGTCAAACTCCATCTCACCAATATCACTGTCCAATCGCACCTCACCTATATCACTGTCAAACTCGACCTCACCAATATCACTGTTAAACCGCCCCTCACCAATATCACTGTAACACCACACTTCACCAATATCACTGTCAAACCGTATCTGACTAATAGTACTGTCAAATCACACCTCACCAATATCACTGTCAAACTCTATCTCACCAATATCACTGTCAAACTCCACCTCACCAATATCACTGTCATAGTCCACCTCACCAATATCACTGTCAAACTCCACCTCACCAATATTACTGTCAGACCGCACATCACCAATATCACTGTCAAACGACACATCACCAATATCACTGTCAAACTCCACCTCACCAATATCACTGTCAAACTCCACCTCACCAATATCACTGTCAAACTCCACCTCACCAATATCACTGTAAAACCGCACCTTACCAATATCATTGTCCAATTCCGCCTCACCAATATCACTGTCAAAACACACCTCACCAATACCACTGTCCAATCGCACCTCACCAATATCACTGTCAAACCGCATCTCACCGATATCACTGTCAAAAATCACCTCACCAATATCACTGTCAATCTCCACCTCACCAATATCACCGTCAAACCGTATCTCACCAATATCACTGTCACACCGTACCTCACCAATATTACTGTCACACCGTACCTCACAAATATCACTGTCAAACCGCATCTCACCGATATCACTGTCAAATATCACCTCACCAATATCACTGTCAAACCATACCTCACCAATATCACTGTCACACCGTACCTCACCAATATCACTGTCAAACCGCACCTCTCCAATATCACTGTCAAACTGCACTTCACCAATATCACTGTCAAACCGCACCTCACCGATATCACTGTCAAATATCACCTCACCAATATCACTGTCAAACCTCACCTATATCACTGTCAAACTGCACCTCACCAATATCACCGTCAAACCGTACCTCACCAATATCACTGTCAAACCGCACCTCACCAATATCACTGACAAACTGCACCTCACCAATATCATTGTCACACCCCACCTCACCAATATCATTGTAAAACCGCACCTCACCAATATCATTGTAGAACCGCACCTCACCAATATCACTGTCAAAATGCACCTTACCAATATCAATGTCAACAGCACTTCACCAATATCACAGTCAATCCGTACCTCACCAAAATCACTGTCAAACTCCATCTCACCAATATCACTGACAAATCGCACCTCGCCTATATCACTGTCAAACTCCTCCTCACCAATATCACATTCAAACTGCCCCTCACCAATATCACTGTAACACCGCACTTCACCAATATCACTGTCAAACCGTATCTGACTAATAGTACTGTCAAACCACACCTCACCAATATCACTGTCAAACCACACCTCACCAATATCACTGTCAAACCGTACATCACCAATATCACTGTCAAACTGCACCTCACCAGTATCACTGTCAAACCGCATCTCACTGATATCACTGTCAAATAACACCTCACCAATATCACTGTCAAACCTCACCAATATCACTCTCAAACCGCACCTCACCAATATCACTCTCAAACCGCATCTCACCAATATCACTGTCAAAACGCACCTCACCAATATCACTGTCAAACCACACGTTGCCAATATCCCTGTTAAACACCACCTCAACAGTATTACTGTCAAATATCACCTCACCAATATCACTGTCAAACAGCATCTCACCAATATCACTGTCAAATATCACCTCACCAATATCACTGTCAAATAGCATCTCACCAATATCACTGTCAAATATCACCTCACCAATGTCACTGTCAAACTGCCCTCACCAATATCACTGTCAAACTGCCCCTCACCAATATCACTTTCAAACCGCACCTCACCAATATCACTGTCAAATACCATCTCACCAATATCACTGACAAACTGCACCTCACCAATATCACTGACAAACCGCACCTCACCAATATCACTGTCAAATACTATCTCACCAATATCTCTGGCACACCGCACCTCACCAATATCTCTGGCAAACCGCACCTCGCCAAAATCACTGTAATGCCACACCTCACCAATATCATTGTAAAACCGCACTTCACCAACATCACTGTCAAAATGCACCTTACCAATATCACTGTCAAACTCCATCTCACCAATATCACTGTCCAATCGCACCTCACCTATATCACTGTCAAACTCGACCTCACCAATATCACTGTTAAACCGCCCCTCACCAATATCACTGTAACACCACACTTCACCAATATCACTGTCAAACCGTATCTGACTAATAGTACTGTCAAATCACACCTCACCAATATCACTGTCAAACTCTATCTCACCAATATCACTGTCAAACTCCACCTCACCAATATCACTGTCATAGTCCACCTCACCAATATCACTGTCAAACTCCACCTCACCAATATTACTGTCAGACCGCACATCACCAATATCACTGTCAAACGACACATCACCAATATCACTGTCAAACTCCACCTCACCAATATCACTGTCAAACTCCACCTCACCAATATCACTGTCAAACTCCACCTCACCAATATCACTGTAAAACCGCACCTTACCAATATCATTGTCTAATTCCGCCTCACCAATATCACTGTCAAAACACACCTCACCAATACCACTGTCCAATCGCACCTCACCAATATCACTGTCAAACCGCATCTCACCGATATCACTGTCAAAAATCACCTCACCAATATCACTGTCAATCTCCACCTCACCAATATCACCGTCAAACCGTATCTCACCAATATCACTGTCACACCGTACCTCACCAATATTACTGTCACACCGTACCTCACAAATATCACTGTCAAACCGCATCTCACCGATATCACTGTCAAATATCACCTCACCAATATCACTGTCAAACCATACCTCACCAATATCACTGTCACACCGTACCTCACCAATATCACTGTCAAACCGCACCTCTCCAATATCACTGTCAAACTGCACTTCACCAATATCACTGTCAAACCGCACCTCACCGATATCACTGTCAAATATCACCTCACCAATATCACTGTCAAACCTCACCTATATCACTGTCAAACTGCACCTCACCAATATCACCGTCAAACCGTACCTCACCAATATCACTGTCAAACCGCACCTCACCAATATCACTGACAAACTGCACCTCACCAATATCATTGTCACACCCCACCTCACCAATATCATTGTAAAACCGCACCTCACCAATATCATTGTAGAACCGCACCTCACCAATATCACTGTCAAAATGCACCTTACCAATATCAATGTCAACAGCACTTCACCAATATCACAGTCAATCCGTACCTCACCAAAATCACTGTCAAACTCCATCTCACCAATATCACTGACAAATCGCACCTCGCCTATATCACTGTCAAACTCCTCCTCACCAATATCACATTCAAACTGCCCCTCACCAATATCACTGTAACACCGCACTTCACCAATATCACTGTCAAACCGTATCTGACTAATAGTACTGTCAAACCACACCTCACCAATATCACTGTCAATCCACACCTCACCAATATCACTGTCAAACCGTACATCACCAATATCACTGTCAAACCGTACCTCACCAATATCACTGTCAAACCACACCTCACCAATTCCACTGTCAAACGGTACCTCACCAATATCACTGTCAAACCACACGTTGCCAATATCCCTGTTAAACACCACCTCAACAGTATTACTGTCAAATATCACCTCACCAATATCACTGTCAAATAGCATCTCACCAATATCACTGTCAAATATCACCTCACCAATGTCACTGTCAAACTGCCCTCACCAATATCACTGTCAAACTGCCCCTCACCAATATCACTTTCAAACCGCACCTCACCAATATCACTGTCAAATACCATCTCACCAATATCACTGACAAACTGCACCTCACCAATATCACTGACAAACCGCACCTCACCAATATCACTGTCAAATACTATCTCACCAATATCACTGTCAAACCGCACTTCACCAATATCTCTGGCAAACCGCACCTCACCAATATCTCTGGCAAACCGCACCTCACCAAAATCACTGTAATGCCACACCTCACCAATATCATTGTAAAACCGCACTTCACCAATATCACTGTCAAAATGCACCTTACCAATATCACTGTCAAACTCCATCTCACCAATATCACTGTCCAATCGCACCTCACCTATATCACTGTCAAACTCGACCTCACCAATATCACTGTCAAACCGCCCCTCACCAATATCACTGTAACACCACACTTCACCAATATCACTGTCAAACCGTATCTGACTAATAGTACTGTCAAATCACACCTCACCAATATCACTGTCAAACTCTATCTCACCAATATCACTGTCAAACACCACCTCACCAATATCACTGTCATAGTCCACCTCACCAATATCACTGTCAAACTCCACCTCACCAATATTACTGTCAGACCGCACATCACCAATATCACTGTCAAACGACACATCACCAATATCACTGTCAAACTCCACCTCACCAATATCACTGTCAAACTCCACCTCACCAATATCACTGTAAAACCGCACCTTACCAATATCATTGTCCAATTCCGCCTCACCAATATCACTGTCAAAACACACCTCACCAATACCACTGTCCAATCGCACCTCACCAATATCACTGTCAAACCGCATCTCACCGATATCACTGTCAAATATCACCTCACCAATATCACTGTCAATCTCCACCTCACCAATATCACCGTCAAACCGTACCTCACCAATATCACTGTAACACCGTACCTCACCAATATTACTGTCACACCGTACCTCACAAATATCACTGTCAAACCGCATCTCACCGATATCACTGTCAAATATCACCTCACCAATATCACTGTCAAACTCTACCTCACCAATATCACCGTCAAACCGTACCTCACCAATATCACTGTCACACCGTACCTCACCAATATCACTGTCAAACCGCACCTCTCCAATATCACTGTCAAACTGCACTTCACCAATATCACTGTCAAACCGCACCTCACCGATATCACTGTCAAATATCACCTCACCAATATCACTGTCAAACCTCACCTATATCACTGTCAAACTGCACCTCACCAATATCACTGTCAAATACCATCTCACCAATATCACTGACAAACCGCACCTCACCAATATAACTGTCAAATACCATCTCACCAATATCACTGACAAACCGCACCTCACCAATATCATTGTAAAACCGCACCTCACCAATATCATTGTAAAACCGCACCTCACCAATATCATTGTCAAAATGCACCTTACCAATATCAATGTCAACAGCACTTCACCAATATCACAGTCAATCCGTACCTCACCAAAATCACTGTCAAACTCCATCTCACCAATGTCACTGACAAATCGCACCTCGCCTATATCACTGTCAAACTCCTCCTCACCAATATCACATTCAAACTGCCCCTCACCAATATCACTGTAACACCGCACTTCACCAATATCACTGTCAAACCGTATCTGACTAATAGTACTGTCAAACCACACCTCACCAATATCACTGTCAAACCACACCTCACCAATATCACTGTCAAACCGTACATCACCAATATCACTGTCAAACCGTACCTCACCAATATCACTGTCAAACCACACCTCACCAATTCCACTGTCAAACGGTACCTCACCAATATCACTGTCAAACGGTACCTCACCAATATCACTGTCAAACCGCACCTCACCAATATCACTGTCAAACCGCATCTTACCAATATCACCTCACCAATATCACTGTCAAACCACATCTCACCAATATCACTGTCAAACTGCACCTCACCAATATCACTCTCAAACCGCACCTCACCAATATCACTGTCAAACCGCACCTCACCAACATCACTGTCAAACCACACCTCACCAATATCCCTGTTAAACACTACCTCAACAGTATTACTGTCAAATATCACCTCACAAATATCACAGTCAAAACGCATCTCTCCAATATCACTGTCAAATATCACCTCACCAATGTCACTGTCAAACTGCCCCTCACCAATATCACTGTCAAACTGCCCCTCACCAATATCACTGTCAAACCGCACCTCACCAATATCACTGTCAAACTGCACCTCACCAATATCACTGTCAAACCGCATCTCACCATAATCACTGTCAAATATCACCTCACCAATATCACTGTCAAGCTCCACCTCACCAATATCACCGTCAAACCGTACCTCACCAATATCACTGTCACACCGTACCTCACCAATATTACTGTCTCACCGTACCTCACAAATATCACTGTCAAACCGCATCTCACCGATATCACTGTCAAATATCACCTCACCAATATCACTGTCAAACTCTACCTCACCAATATCACTGTCAAACCATACCTCACCAATATCACTGTCACACCGTACCTCACCAATATCACAGTCAAACCACACCTCTCCAATATCACTGTCAAACTGCACCTCACCAATATCACTGTCAAACCGCACCTCACCGATATCACTGTCAAATATCACCTCACCAATATCACTGTCAAACCTCCCCTATATCACTGTCAAACTGCACCTCACCAATATGACCGTCAAACCGTACCTCACCAATATCACTGTCAAACCGCACCTCACCGATATCACTGTCAAACTGCACCTCACCAATATCACTGTCAAACCGCATCTCACCGATATCACTGTCAAATATCACCTCACCAATATCACTGTCAAACCTCACCAATATCATTCTCAAACCGCACCTCACCAATATCACTGTCAAACTGCACCTCACCAATATCACTGTCAAACCGCATCTCACTGATATCACTGTCAAATAACACCTCACCAATATCACTGTCAAACCTCACCAATATCACTCTCAAACCGCACCTCACCAATATCACTCTCAAACCGCATCTCACCAATATCACTGTCAAAACGCACCTCACCAATATCACTGTCAAACCACACGTTGCCAATATCCCTGTTAAACACCACCTCAACAGTATTACTGTCAAATATCACCTCACCAATATCACTGTCAAACTGCACCTCACCAATATCACTGTCAAATATCACCTCACCAATATCACTGTCAAACCACACGTTGCCAATATCCCTGTTAAACACCACCTCAACAGTATTACTGTCAAATATCACCTCACCAATATCACTGTAAAACAGCATCTCACCAATATCACTGTCAAATATCACCTCACCAATGTCACTGTCAAACTGCCCTCACCAATATCACTGTCAAACTGCCCCTCACCAATATCACTTTCAAACCGCACCTCACCAATATCACTGTCAAATACCATCTCACCAATATCACTGACAAACTGCATCACACCATTATCACTGACAAACCGCACCTCACCAATATCACTGTCAAATACTATCTCACCAATATCACTGTCAAACCGCACTTCACCAATATCTCTGGCAAACCGCACCACACCAATATCTCTGGCAAACCGCTCCTCACCAAAATCACTGTAATGCCACACCTCACCAATATCATTGTAAAACCGCACTTCACCAATATCACTGTCAAAATGCACCTTACCAATATCACTGTCAAACTCCATCTCACCAATATCACTGTCCTATCGCACCTCACCTATATCACTGTCAAACTCGACCTCACCAATATCACTGTCAAACCGCCCCTCACCAATATCACTGTAACACCACACTTCACCAATATCACTGTCAAACCGTATCTGACTAATAGTACTGTCAAACCACACCTCACCAATATCACTGTCAAACTCTATCTCACCAATATCACTGTCAAACCGCACATCACCAATATCACTGTCAAACTCCACCTCACCAATATCACTGTAAAACTCCACCTCACCAATATTACTGTCAAACCGCACATCACCAATATCACTGTCAAACGACACCTCACCAATATCACTGTCAAAACACACCTCACCAATATCACTGTCAAACCTCACCTATATCACTGTCAAACTGCACCTCACCAATATCACCGTCAAACCGTACCTCACCAACATCACTGTCAAACTCCATCTCACCAATATCACTGTCCAATCGCACCTGACCTATATCACTGTCAAACCCGACCTCACCAATATCACTGTCAAACCGCCCCTCACCAATATCACTGTAACACCACACTTCACCAATATCACTGTCAAACCGTATCTGACTAATAGTACTGTCAAACCACACCTCACCAATATCACTGTCAAACTCTATCTCACCAATATCACTGTCAAGCCGCACATCACCAATATCACTGTCAAACTCCACCTCACCAATATCACTGTCATACTCCACCTCACCAATATCACTGTCAAACTCCACCTCACCAATATTACTGTCAAACCGCACATCACCAATATCACTGTCAAACGACACCTCACCAATATCACTGTCAAATATCACCTCACCAATATCACTGTCAAACCTCACCTATATCACTGTCAAACTGCACCTCACCAATATCACCGTCAAACCGTACCTCACCAATATCACTGTCAAACCGCACCTCACCAATATCACTGTCAAACTGCACCTCACCAGTATCACTGTCAAACCGCATCTCACTGATATCACTGTCAAATAACACCTCACCAATATCACTGTCAAACCTCACCAATATCACTCTTAAACCGCACCTCACCAATATCACTCTCAAACCGCATCTCACCAATATCACTGTCAAAACGCACCTCACCAATATCACTGTCAAACCACACGTTGCCAATATCCCTGTTAAACACCACCTCAACAGTATTACTGTCAAATATCACCTCACCAATATCACTGTCAAACAGCATCTCACCAATATCACTGTCAAATATCACCTCACCAATATCACTGTCAAATAGCATCTCACCAATATCACTGTCAAATATCACCTCACCAATGTCACTGTCAAACTGCCCTCACCAATATCACTGTCAAACTGCCCCTCACCAATATCACTTTCAAACCGCACCTCACCAATATCACTGTCAAATACCATCTCACCAATATCACTGACAAACTGCACCTCACCAATATCACTGACAAACCGCACCTCACCAATATCACTGTCAAATACTATCTCACCAATATCTCTGGCAAACCGCACCTCACCAATATCTCTGGCAAACCGCACCTCGCCAAAATCACTGTAATGCCACACCTCACCAATATCATTGTAAAACCGCACTTCACCAACATCACTGTCAAAATGCACCTTACCAATATCACTGTCAAACTCCATCTCACCAATATCACTGTCCAATCGCACCTCACCTATATCACTGTCAAACTCGACCTCACCAATATCACTGTTAAACCGCCCCTCACCAATATCACTGTAACACCACACTTCACCAATATCACTGTCAAACCGTATCTGACTAATAGTACTGTCAAATCACACCTCACCAATATCACTGTCAAACTCTATCTCACCAATATCACTGTCAAACTCCACCTCACCAATATCACTGTCATAGTCCACCTCACCAATATCACTGTCAAACTCCACCTCACCAATATTACTGTCAGACCGCACATCACCAATATCACTGTCAAACGACACATCACCAATATCACTGTCAAACTCCACCTCACCAATATCACTGTCAAACTCCACCTCACCAATATCACTGTCAAACTCCACCTCACCAATATCACTGTAAAACCGCACCTTACCAATATCATTGTCCAATTCCGCCTCACCAATATCACTGTCAAAACACACCTCACCAATACCACTGTCCAATCGCACCTCACCAATATCACTGTCAAACCGCATCTCACCGATATCACTGTCAAAAATCACCTCACCAATATCACTGTCAATCTCCACCTCACCAATATCACCGTCAAACCGTATCTCACCAATATCACTGTCACACCGTACCTCACCAATATTACTGTCACACCGTACCTCACAAATATCACTGTCAAACCGCATCTCACCGATATCACTGTCAAATATCACCTCACCAATATCACTGTCAAACTCTACCTCACCAATATCACCGTCAAACCATACCTCACCAATATCACTGTCACACCGTACCTCACCAATATCACTGTCAAACCGCACCTCTCCAATATCACTGTCAAACTGCACTTCACCAATATCACTGTCAAACCGCACCTCACCGATATCACTGTCAAATATCACCTCACCAATATCACTGTCAAACCTCACCTATATCACTGTCAAACTGCACCTCACCAATATCACCGTCAAACCGTACCTCACCAATATCACTGTCAAACCGCACCTCACCAATATCACTGACAAACTGCACCTCACCAATATCATTGTCACACCCCACGTCACCAATATCATTGTAAAACCGCACCTCACCAATATCATTGTAGAACCGCACCTCACCAATATCACTGTCAAAATGCACCTTTCCAATATCAATGTCAACAGCACTTCACCAATATCACAGTCAATCCGTACCTCACCAAAATCACTGTCAAACTCCATCTCACCAATATCACTGACAAATCGCACCTCGCCTATATCACTGTCAAACTCCTCCTCACCAATATCACATTCAAACTGCCCCTCACCAATATCACTGTAACACCGCACTTCACCAATATCACTGTCAAACCGTATCTGACTAATAGTACTGTCAAACCACACCTCACCAATATCACTGTCAAACCACACCTCACCAATATCACTGTCAAACCGTACATCACCAATATCACTGTCAAACCGTACCTCACCAATATCACTGTCAAACCACACCTCACCAATTCCACTGTCAAACGGTACCTCACCAATATCACTGTCAAACCACACCTCACCAATATCACTGTCAAACCGCACCTCACCAATATCACTGTCAAACCGCATCTCACCAATATCACCTCACCAATATCACTGTCAAACCACATCTCACCAATATCACTGTCAAACTGCACCTCACCAATATCACTCTCAAACCGCACCTCACCAATATCACTGTCAAACCGCACCTCACCAATATCACTGTCAAACCGCACCTAACCAACACCACTGTCAAACCACACCTCACCAATATCCCTGTTAAACACCACCTCAACAGTATTACTGTCAAATATCACCTCACAAATATCACAGTCAAAACGCATCTCACCAATATCACTGTCAAATATCACCTCACCAATGTCACTGTCAAACTGCCCCTCACCAATATCACTGTCAAACTGCCCCTCACCAATATCACTGTCCAACCGCACCTCACCAATATCACTGTCAAACCGCACCTCACCAATATCACTGTCAAACCGCACCTCACCAATATCACTGTCAAACCGCATCTCACCAAAATCACTGTCAAATATCACCTCACCAATATCACTGTCAAGCTCCACCTCACCAATATCACCGTCAAACCGTACCTCACCAATATCACTGTCACACCGTACCTCACCAATATTACTGTCTCACCGTACCTCACAAATATCACTGTCAAACCGCATCTCACCGATATCACTGTCAAATATCACATCACCAATGTCACTGTCAAACTGCCCTCACCAATATCACTGTCAAACTGCCCCTCACCAATATCACTTTCAAACCGCACCTCACCAATATCACTGTCAAATACCATCTCACCAATATCACTGACAAACTGCACCTCACCAATATCACTGACAAACCGCACCTCACCAATATCACTGTCAAATACTATCTCACCAATATCTCTGGCAAACCGCACCTCACCAATATCTCTGGCAAACCGCACCTCGCCAAAATCACTGTAATGCCACACCTCACCAATATCATTGTAAAACCGCAATTCACCAATATCACTGTCAAAATGCACCTTACCAATATCACTGTCAAACTCCATCTCACCAATATCACTGTCCAATCGCACCTCACCTATATCACTGTCAAACTCGACCTCACCAATATCACTGTCAAACCGCCCCTCACCAATATCACTGTAACACCACACTTCACCAATATCACTGTCAAACCGTATCTGACTAATAGTACTGTCAAATCACACCTCATCAATATCACTGTCAAACTCTATCTCACCAATATCACTGTCAAACTCCACCTCACCAATATCACTGTCATAGTCCACCTCACCAATATCACTGTCAAACTCCACCTCACCAATATTACTGTCAGACCGCACATCACCAATATCACTGTCAAACGACACATCACCAATATCACTGTCAAACTCCACCTCACCAATATCACTGTCAAATTCCACCTCACCAATATCACTGTAAAACCGCACCTTACCAATATCATTGTCTAATTCCGCCTCACCAATATCACTGTCAAAACACACCTCACCAATACCACTGTCCAATCGCACCTCACCAATATCACTGTCAATCTCCACCTCACCAATATCACCGTCAAACCGTATCTCACCAATATCACTGTCACACCGTACCTCACCAATATTACTGTCACACCGTACCTCACAAATATCACTGTCAAACCGCATCTCACCGATATCACTGTCAAATATCACCTCACCAATATCACTGTCAAACTCTACCTCACCAATATCACCGTCAAACCATACCTCACCAATATCACTGTCACACTGTACCACACCAATATCACTGTCAAACCGCACCTCTCCAATATCACTGTCAAACTGCACTTCACCAATATCACTGTCAAACCGCACCTCACCGATATCACTGTCAAATATCACCTCACCAATATCACTGTCAAACCTCACCTATATCACTGTCAAACTGCACCTCACCAATATCACCGTCAAACCGTACCTCACCAATATCACTGTCAAACCGCACCTCACCAATATCACTGACAAACTGCACCTCACCAATATCATTGTCACACCCCACCTCACCAATATCATTGTAAAACCGCACCTCACCAATATCATTGTAGAACCGCACCTCACCAATATCACTGTCAAAATGCACCTTACCAATATCAATGTCAACAGCACTTCACCAATATCACAGTCAATCCGTACCTCACCAAAATCACTGTCAAACTCCATCTCACCAATATCACTGACAAATTGCACCTCGCCTATATCACTGTCAAACTCCTCCTCACCAATATCACATTCAAACTGCCCCTCACCAATATCACTGTAACACCGCACTTCACCAATATCACTGTCAAACCGTATCTGACTAATAGTACTGTCAAACCACACCTCACCAATATCACTGTCAAACCACACCTCACCAATATCACTGTCAAACCGTACATCACCAATATCACTGTCAAACCGTACATCACCAATATCACTGTCAAACCACACCTCACCAATTCCACTGTCAAACGGTACCTCACCAATATCACTGTCAAACCGCACCTCACCAATATCACTGTCAAACCGTACATCACCAATATCACTGTCAAACCGCACCTCACCAATATCACTGTCAAACCGCACCTCACCAATATCACTGTCAAACCGCACCTCACCAATATCACTGTCAAACCGTACATCACCAATATCACTGTCAAACCGTACATCACCAATATCACTGTCAAACCACACCTCACCAATTCCACTGTCAAACGGTACCTCACCAATATCACTGTCAAACCGCACCTCACCAATATCACTGTCAAACCACACCTCACCAATATCACTGTCAAACCGTACATCACCAATATCACTGTCAAACCGTACATCACCAATATCACTGTCAAACCACACCTCACCAATTCCACTGTCAAACGGTACCTCACCAATATCACTGTCAAACCGCACCTCACCAATATCACTGTCAAACCGCACCTCACCAATATCACTGTCAAACCGCATCTCACCAATATCACCTCACCAATATCACTGTCAAACCACATCTCACCAATATCACTGTCAAACTGCACCTCACCAATATCACTCTCAAACCGCACCTCACCAATATCACTGTCAAACCGCACCTCACCAATATCACTGTCAAACCGCACCTAACCAACATCACTGTCAAACCACACCTCACCAATATCCCTGTTAAACACTACCTCAACAGTATTACTGTCAAATATCACCTCACAAATATCACAGTCAAAACGCATCTCACCAATATCACTGTCAAATATCACCTCACCAATGTCACTGTCAAACTGCCCCTCACCAATATCACTGTCAAACTGCCCCTCACCAATATCACTGTCCAACCGCACCTCACCAATATCACTGTCAAACCGCACCTCACCAATATCATTGTCAAACCGCACCTCACCAATATCACTGTCAAACCGCATCTCACCAAAATCACTGTCAAATATCACCTCACCAATATAACTGTCATGCTCCACCTCACCAATATCACCGTCAAACCGTACCTCACCAATATCACTGTCACACCGTACCTCACCAATATTACTGTCACACCGTACCTCACAAATATCACTGTCAAACCGCATCTCACCGATATCACTGTCAAATATCACCTCACCAATATCACTGTCAAACTCTACCTCACCAATATCACTGTCAAACCATACCTCACCAATATCACTGTCACACCGTACCTCACCAATATCACTGTCAAACCACACCTCTCCAATATCACTGTCAAACTGCACCTCACCAATATCACTGTCAAACCGCACCTCACCGATATCACTGTCAAATATCACCTCACCAATATCACTGTCAAACCTCACCTATATCACTGTCAAACTGCACCTCACCAATATCACCGTCAAACCGTACCTCACCAATAACACTGTCAAACCGCACCTCACCAATATCACTGTCAAACTGCACCTCACCAATATCACTGTCAAACCGCATCTCACCGATATCACTGTCAAATAACACCTCACCAATATCACTGGCAAACCTCACCAATAACATTCTCAAACCGCACCTCACCAATATCACTCTAAAACCGCATCTCACCAATATCAATGTCAAAACGCACCTCACCAATATCACTGTCAAACCACACGTTGCCAATATCCCTGTTAAACACTACCTCAACAGTATTACTGTCAAATATCACCTCACAAATATCACAGTCAAAACGCATCTCACCAATATCACTGTCAAATATCACCTCACCAATGTCACTGTCAAACTGCCCCTCACCAATATCACTGTCAAACTGCCCCTCACCAATATCACTGTCAACCCGCACCTCACCAATATCACTGTCAAATATCACCTCACCAATATCACTGTCAATCTCCACCTCACCAATATCACCGTCAAACCGTACCTCACCAATATCACTGTCAAACCGCATCTCACCGATATCACTGTCAAATATCACCTCACCAATATCACTGTCAATCTCTACCTCACCAATATCACCGTCAAACCGTACCTCACCAATATCACTGTCACACCGTACCTCACCAATATCACTGTCAAACCGCACCTCTCCAATATCACTGTCAAACTGCACTTCACCAATATCACTGTCAAACCGCACCTCACCGATATCACTGTCAAATATCACCTCACCAATATCACTGTCAAACCTCACCTATATTACTGTCAAACTGCACCTCACCAATATCACCGTCAAACCGTACCTCACCAATATCACTGTCAAACCGCACCTCACCAATATCACTGACAAACTGCACCTCACCAATATCATTGTCACACCCCACCTCACCAATATCATTGTAAAACCGCACCTCACCAATATCATTGTAGAACCGCACCTCACCAATATCACTGTCAAAATGCACCTTACCAATATCAATGTCAACAGCACTTCACCAATATCACAGTCAATCCGTACCTCACCAAAATCACTGTCAAACTCCATCTCACCAATATCACTGACAAATCGCACCTCGCCTATATCACTGTCAAACTCCTCCTCACCAATATCACATTCAAACTGCCCCTCACCAATATCACTGTAACACCGCACTTCACCAATATCACTGTCAAACCGTATCTGACTAATAGTACTGTCAAACCACACCTCACCAATGTCACTGTCAAACCACACCTCACCAATATCACTGTCAAACCGTACATCACCAATATCACTGTCAAACCGTACCTCACCAATATCACTGTCAAACCACACCTCACCAATTCCACTGTCAAACGGTACCTCACCAATATCACTGTCAAACCGCACCTCACCAATATCACTGTCAAACCGCACCTCACCAATATCACTGTCAAACCGCATCTCACCAATATCACCTCACCAATATCACTGTCAAACCACAATTCACCAATATCACTGTCAAACCACACCTCACCAATTCCACTGTCAAACGGTACCTCACCAATATCACTGTCAAACCGCACCTCACCAATATCACTGTCAAACCGCACCTCACCAATATCACTGTCAAACCGCATCTCACCAATATCACCTCACCAATATCACTGTCAAACCACAATTCACCAATATCACTGTCAAACCGCACCTCACCAATATCACTGTCAAACCACATCTCACCAATATCACCTCACCAATATCACTGTCAAACCACACTTCACCAATATCACTGTCAAAACGTATCTGACTAATAGTACTGTCAAACCACACCTCACCAATATCACTGTCAAACTCTACCTCACCAATATCACCGTCAAACCGTACCTCACCAATATCACTGTCACACCGTACCTCACCAATATCACTGTCAAACCGCACCTCTCCAATATCACTGTCAAACTGCACTTCACCAATATCACTGTCAAACCGCACCTCACCGATATCACTGTCAAATATCACCTCACCAATATCACTGTCAAACCTCACCTATATCACTGTCAAACTGCACCTCACCAATATCACCGTCAAACCGTACCTCACCAATATCACTGTCAAACCGCACCTCACCAATATCACTGACAAACTGCAGCTCACCAATATCATTGTCACACCCCACCTCACCAATATCATTGTAAAACCGCACCTCACCAATATCATTGTAGAACCGCACCTCACCAATATCACTGTCAAAATGCACCTTTCCAATATCAATGTCAACAGCACTTCACCAATATCACAGTCAATCCGTACCTCACCAAAATCACTGTCAAACTCCATCTCATCAATATCACTGACAAATCGCACCTCGCCTATATCACTGTCAAACTCCTCCTCACCAATATCACATTCAAACTGCCCCTCACCAATATCACTGTAACACCGCACTTCACCAATATCACTGTCAAACCGTATCTGACTAATAGTACTGTCAAACCACACCTCACCAATATCACTGTCAAACCACACCTCACCAATATCACTGTCAAACCGTACATCACCAATATCACTGTCAAACCGTACCTCACCAATATCACTGTCAAACCACACCTCACCAATTCCACTGTCAAACGGTACCTCACCAATATCACTGTCAAACCGCACCTCACCAATATCACTGTCAAACCGCACCTCACCAATATCACTGTCAAACCGCATCTCACCAATATCACCTCACCAATATCACTGTCAAACCACAATTCACCAATATCACTGTCAAACCGCACCTCACCAATATCACTGTCAAACCACATCTCACCAATATCACCTCACCAATATCACTGTCAAACCACACTTCACCAATATCACTGTCAAACCGTATCTGACTAATAGTACTGTCAAACCACACCTCACCAATATCACTGTCAAACTCTACCTCACCAATATCACCGTCAAACCGTACCTCACCAATATCACTGTCACACCGTACCTCACCAATATCACTGTCAAACCGCACCTCTCCAATATCACTGTCAAACTGCACCTCACCAATATCACTGTCAAACCGCACCTCACCGATATCACTGTCAAATATCACTTCACCAATATCACTGTCAAACCTCACCTATATCACTGTCAAACTGCACCTCACCAATATCACCGTCAAACCGTACCTCACCAATATCACTGTCAAACCGCACCTCACCAATATCACTGACAAACTGCACCTCACCAATATCATTGTCACACCCCACCTCACCAATATCATTGTAAAACCGCACCTCACCAATATCATTGTAGAACCGCACCTCACCAATATCACTGTCAAAATGCACCTTACCAATATCAATGTCAACAGCACTTCACCAATATCACAGTCAATCCGTACCTCACCAAAATCACTGTCAAACTCCATCTCACCAATATCACTGACAAATCGCACCTCGCCTATATCACTGTCAAACTCCTCCTCACCAATATCACATTCAAACTGCCCCTCACCAATATCACTGTAACACCGCACTTCACCAATATCACTGTCAAACCGTATCTGACTAATAGTACTGTCAAACCACACCTCACCAATATCACTGTCAAACCACACCTCACCAATATCACTGTCAAACCGTACATCACCAATATCACTGTCAAACCGTACCTCACCAATATCACTGTCAAACCACACCTCACCAATTCCACTGTCAAACGGTACCTCACCAATATCACTGTCAAACCGCACCTCACCAATATCACTGTCAAACCGCACCTCACCAATATCACTGTCAAACCGCATCTCACCAATATCACCTCACCAATATCACTGTCAAACCACAATTCACCAATATCACTGTCAAACCGCACCTCACCAATATCACTGTCAAACCACATCTCACCAATATCACCTCACCAATATCACTGTCAAACCACATCTCACCAATATCACTGTCAAACTGCACCTCACCAATATCACTCTCAAACCGCACCTCACCAATATCACTGTCAAACCACACCTCACCAATATCCCTGTTAAACACTACCTCAACATTATTACTGTCAAATATCACCTCACAAATATCACTGTCAAAACGCATCTCACCAATATCACTGTCAAATATCACCTCACCAATGTCACTGTCAAACTGCCCCTCACCAATATCACTGTCAAACTGCCCCTCACCAATATCACTGTCAAACCGCACCTCACCAATATCACTGTCAAACTGCACCTCACCAATATCACTGTCAAACCGCATCTCACCAAAATCACTGTCAAATATCACCTCACCAATATCACTGTCAAACTCCACCTCACCAATATCACCGTCAAACCGTACCTCACCAATATCACTGTCACACCGTACCTCACCAATATTACTGTCTCACCGTACCTCACAAATATCACTGTCAAACCGCATCTCACCGATATCACTGTCAAATATCACCTCACCAATATCACTGTCAAACTCTACCTCACCAATATCACTGTCAAACCATACCTCACCAATATCACTGTCACACCGTACCTCACCAATATCACTGTCAAACCACACCTCTCCAATATCACTGTCAAACTGCACCTCACCAATATCACTGTCAAACCGCACCTCCCCGATATCACTGTCAAATATCACCTCACCAATATCACTGTCAAACCTCACCTATATCACTGTCAAACTGCACCTCACCAATATCACCGTCACACCGTACCTCACCAATAACACTGTCAAACCGCACCTCACCAATATCACTGTTAAACTGCACCTCACCAATATCACTGTCAAACCGCATCTCACCGATATCACTGTCAAATAACACCTCACCAATATCACTGGCAAACCTCACCAATAACATTCTCAAACCGCACCTCACCAATATCACTCTAAAACCGCATCTCACCAATATCACTGTCAAAACGCACCTCACCAATATCACTGTCAAACCACACGTTGCCAATATCCCTGTTAAACACCACCTCAACAGTATTACTGTCAAATATCACCTCACCAAAATCACTGTCAAACAGCATCTCACCAATATCACTGTCAAATATCACCTCACCAATGTCACTGTCAAACTGCCCTCACCAATACCACTGTCCAATCGCACCTCACCAATATCACTGTCAAACCGCATCTCACCGATATCACTGTCAAATATCACCTCACCAATATCACTGTCAAACTCCACCTCACCAATATCACCGTCAAACCGTACCTCACCAATATCACTGTCACACCGTACCTCACCAATATTACTGTCACAACGTACCTCACAAATATCACTGTCAAACCGCATCTCACCGATATCACTGTCAAATATCACCTCACCAATATCACTGTCAAACTCTACCTCACCAATATCACCGTCAAACCGTACCTCACCAATATCACTGTCACACCGTACCTCACCAATATCACTGTCAAACCGCACCTCTCCAATATCACTGTCAAACTGCACCTCACCAATATCACTGTCAAACCGCACCTCACCGATATCACTGTCAAATATCACCTCACCAATATCACTGTCAAACCTCACCTATATCACTGTCAAACTGCACCTCACCAATATCACCGTCAAACCGTACCTCACCAATATCACTGTCAAACCGCACCTCACCAATATCACTGACAAACTGCACCTCACCAATATCATTGTAAAACCGCACCTCACCAATATCATTGTAAAACTGCACCTCACCAATATCACTGTCAAAATGCACCTTACCAATATCAATGTCAACAGCACTTCACCAATATCACAGTCAATCCGTACCTCACCAAAATCACTGTCAAACTCCATCTCACCAATATCACTGACAAATCGCACCTCGCCTATATCACTGTCAAACTCCTCCTCACCAATATCACATTCAAACTGCCCCTCACCAATATCACTGTAACACCGCACTTCACCAATATCACTGTCAAACCGTATCTGACTAATAGTACTGTCAAACCACACCTCACCAATATCACTGTCAAACCACACCTCACCAATATCACTGTCAAACCGTACATCACCAATATCACTGTCAAACCGTACCTCACCAATATCACTGTCAAACCACACCTCACCAATTCCACTGTCAAACGGTACCTCACCAATATCACTGTCAAACCGCATCTCACCAATATCACCTCACCAATATCACTGTCAAACTCCACCTCACCAATATCACTGTCAAACTGCACCTCACCAATATCACTCTCAAACCGCACCTCACCAATATCACTGTCAAACCGCACCTCACCAACATCACTGTCAAACCACACCTCACCAATATCCCTGTTAAACACTACCGCAACAGTATTACCGTCAAATATCACCTCACAAATATCACAGTCAAAACGCATCTCACCAATATCACTGTCAAATATCACCTCACCAATGTCACTGTCAAACTGCCCCTCACCAATATCACTGTCAAACTGCCCCTCACCAATATCACTGTCAAACCGCACCTCACCAATATCACTGTCAAACTGCACCTCACCAATATCACTGTCAAACCGCATCTCACCAAAATCACTGTCAAATATCACCTCACCAATATCACTGTCAAACCTCACCTATATCACTGTCAAACTGCACCTCACCAATATCACCGTCAAACCGTACCTCACCAATATCACTGTCAAACCGCACCTCACCAATATCACTGTCAAACTGCACCTCACCAATATCACTGTCAAACTGCACCTCACCAATATCACCGTCAAACCGTACCTCACCAATAACACTGTCAAACTGCACCTCACCACTATCACTGTCAAACCGCATCTCACCGATATCACTGTCAAATAACACCTCACCAATATCACTGTCAAACCTCACCAATAACATTCTCAAACCGCACCTCACCAATATCACTCTCAAACTGCATCTCACCAATATCACTGTCAAAACGCACCTCACCAATATCACTGTCAAACCACACGTTGCCAATATCCCTGTTAAACACCACCTCAACAGTATTACTGTCAAATATCACCTCACCAATATCACTGTCAAACAGCATCTCACCAATATCACTGTCAAATATCACCTCACCAATGTCACTGTCAAACTGCCCTCACCAATATCACTGTCAAACTGCCCCTCACCAATATCACTTTCAAACCGCACCTCACCAATATCACTGTCAAATACCATCTCACCAATATCACTGACAAACTGCACCTCACCAGTATCACTGACAAACCGCACCTCACCAATATCACTGTCAAATACTATCTCACCAATATCACTGTCAAACCGCACTTCACCAATATCTCTGGCAAACCGCACCACACCAATATCTCTGGCAAACCGCTCCTCACCAAAATCACTGTAATGCCACACCTCACCAATATCATTGTAAAACCGCACTTCACCAATATCACTGTCAAAATGCACCTTACCAATATCACTGTCAAACTCCATCTCACCAATATCACTGTCCAATCGCACCTCAACTATATCACTGTCAAACTCGACCTCACCAATATCACTGTCAAACCGCCCCTCACCAATATCACTGTAACACCACACTTCACCAATATCACTGTCAAACCGTATCTGACTAACAGTACTGTCAAACCACACCTCACCAATATCACTGTCAAACTCTATCTCACCAATATCACTGTCAAACCGCACATCACCAATATCACTGTCAAACTCCACCTCACCAATATCACTGTCATACTCCACCTCACCAATATCACTGTCAAACTCCACCTCACCAATATTACTGTCAAACCGCACATCACCAATATCACTGTCAAACGACACCTCACCAATATCACTGTCAAAACACACCTCACCAATATCACTGTCAAACCTCACCTATATCACTGTCAAACTGCACCTCACCAATATCACCGTCAAACCGTACCTCACCAATATCACTGTCAAACTCCATCTCACCAATATCACTGTCCAATCGCACCTCACCTATATCACTGTCAAACCCTACCTCACCAATATCACTGTCAAACCGCCCCTCACCAATATCACTGTAACACCACACTTCACCAATATCACTGTCAAACCGTATCTGACTAATAGTACTGTCAAACCACACCTCACCAATATCACTGTCAAACTCTATCTCACCAATATCACTGTCAAGCCGCACATCACCAATATCACTGTCAAACTCCACCTCACCAATATCACTGTCATACTCCACCTCACCAATATCACTGTCAAACTTCACGTCACCAATATTACTGTCAAACCGCACATCACCAATATCACTGTCAAACGACACCTCACCAATATCACTGTCAAATATCACCTCACCAATATCACTGTCAAACCTCACCTATATCACTGTCAAACTGCACCTCACCAATATCACCGTCAAACCGTACCTCACCAATATCACTGTCAAACCGCACCTCACCAATATCACTGTTAAACTGCACCTCACCAGTATCACTGTCAAATCGCATCTCACTGATATCACTGTCAAATAACACCTCACCAATATCACTGTCAAACCTCACCAATATCACTCTCAAACCGCACCTCACCAATATCACTCTCAAACCGCATCTCACCAATATCACTGTCAAAACGCACCTCACCAATATCACTGTCAAACCACACGTTGCCAATATCCCTGTTAAACACCACCTCAACAGTATTACTGTCAAATATCACCTCACCAATATCACTGTCAAATAGCATCGCACCAATATCACTGTCAAATATCACCTCACCAATGTCACTGTCAAACTGCCCTCACCAATATCACTGTCAAACTGCCCCTCACCAATATCACTGTCAAATACCATCTCACCAATATCACTGACAAGCTGCACCTCACCAATATCACTGTCAAATACCATCTCACCAATATCACTGACAAACTGCACCTCACCAATATCACTGACAAACCGCACCTCACCAATATCACTGTCAAATACTATCTCACCAATATCACTGTCAAACCGCACTTCACCAATATCTCTGGCAAACCGCACCTCACCAATATCTCTGGCAAACCGCACCTCACCAAAATCACTGTAATGCCACACCTCACCAATATCATTGTAAAACCGCACTTCACCAATATCACTGTCAAAATGCACCTTACCAATATCACTGTCAAACTCCATCTCACCAATATCACTGTCCAATCGCACCTCACCTATATCACTGTCAAACTCGACCTCACCAATATCACTGTCAAACCGCCCCTCACCAATATCACTGTAACACCACACTTCACCAATATCACTGTCAAACCACATCTCTCCAATATCACTGTCAAACTGCACCTCACCAATATCACTGTCAAACCGCACCTCACCGATATCACTGTCAAATATCACCTCACCAATATCACTGTCAAACCTCACCTATATCACTGTCAAACTGCACCTCACCAATATCACCGTCAAACCGTACCTCACCAATAACACTGTCAAACTGCACCTCACCACTATCACTATCAAACCGCATCTCATCGATATCACTGTCAAATAACACCTCACCAATATCACTGTCAAACCTCACCAATAACATTCTCAAACCGCACCTCACCAATATCACTCTCAAACTGCATCTCACCAATATCACTGTCAAAACGCACCTCACCAATATCACTGTCAAACCACACGTTGCCAATATCCCTGTTAAACACCACCTCAACAGTATTACTGTCAAATATCACCTCACCAATATCACTGTCAAACAGCATCTCACCAATATCACTGTCAAATATCACCTCACCAATGTCACTGTCAAACTGCCCTCACCAATATCACTGTCAAACTGCCCCTCACCAATATCACTTTCAAACCGCACCTCACCAATATCACTGTCAAATACCATCTCACCAATATCACTGACAAACTGCACCTCACCAGTATCACTGACAAACCGCACCTCACCAATATCACTGTCAAATACTATCTCACCAATATCACTGTCAAACCGCACTTCACCAATATCTCTGGCAAACCGCACCACACCAATATCTCTGGCAAACCGCTCCTCACCAAAATCACTGTAATGCCACACCTCACCAATATCATTGTAAAACCGCACTTCACCAATATCACTGTCAAAATGCACCTTACCAATATCACTGTCAAACTCCATCTCACCAATATCACTGTCCAATCGCACCTCACCTATATCACTGTCAAACTCGACCTCACCAATATCACTGTCAAACCGCCCCTCACCAATATCACTGTAACACCACACTTCACCAATATCACTGTCAAACCGTATCTGACTAACAGTACTGTCAAACCACACCTCACCAATATCACTGTCAAACTCTATCTCACCAATATCACTGTCAAACCGCACATCACCAATATCACTGTCAAACTCCACCTCACCAATATCACTGTCATACTCCACCTCACCAATATCACTGTCAAACTCCACCTCACCAATATTACTGTCAAACCGCACATCACCAATATCACTGTCAAACGACACCTCACCAATATCACTGTCAAAACACACCTCACCAATATCACTGTCAAACCTCACCTATATCACTGTCAAACTGCACCTCACCAATATCACCGTCAAACCGTACCTCACCAATATCACTGTCAAACTCCATCTCACCAATATCACTGTCCAATCGCACCTCACCTATATCACTGTCAAACCCTACCTCACCAATATCACTGTCAAACCGACCCTCACCAATATCTCTGTAACACCACACTTCACCAATATCACTGTCAAACCGTATCTGACTAATAGTACTGTCAAACCACACCTCACCAATATCACTGTCAAACTCTATCTCACCAATATCACTGTCAAGCCGCACATCACCAATATCACTGTCAAACTCCACCTCACCAATATCACTGTCATACTCCACCTCACCAATATCACTGTCAAACTCCACGTCACCAATATTACTGTCAAACCGCACATCACCAATATCACTGTCAAACGACACCTCACCAATATCACTGTCAAATATCACCTCACCAATATCACTGTCAAACCTCACCTATATCACTGTCAAACTGCACCTCACCAATATCACCGTCAAACCGTACCTCACCAATATCACTGTCAAACCGCACCTCACCAATATCACTGTTAAACTGCACCTCACCAGTATCACTGTCAAATCGCATCTCACTGATATCACTGTCAAATAACACCTCACCAATATCACTGTCAAACCTCACCAATATCACTCTCAAACCGCACCTCACCAATATCACTCTCAAACCGCATCTCACCAATATCACTGTCAAAACGCACCTCACCAATATCACTGTCAAACCACACATTGCCAATATCCCTGTTAAACACCACCTCAACAGTATTACTTTCAAATATCACCTCACCAATATCACTGTCAAATAGCATCGCACCAATATCACTGTCAAATATCACCTCACCAATGTCACTGTCAAACTGCCCTCACCAATATCACTGTCAAACTGCCCCTCACCAATATCACTGTCAAATACCATCTCACCAATATCACTGACAAGCTGCACCTCACCAATATCACTGTCAAATACCATCTCACCAATATCACTGACAAACTGCACCTCACCAATATCACTGACAAACCGCACCTCACCAATATCACTGTCAAATACTATCTCACCAATATCACTGTCAAACCGCACTTCACCAATATCTCTGGCAAACCTCACCTCACCAATATCTCTGGCAAACCGCACTTCACCAAAATCACTGTAATGCCACACCTCACCAATATCATTGTAAAACCGCACTTCACCAATATCACTGTCAAAATGCACCTTACCAATATCACTGTCAAACTCCATCTCACCAATATCACTGTCCAATCGCACCTCACCTATATCACTGTCAAACTCGACCTCACCAATATCACTGTCAAACCGCCCCTCACCAATATCAGTGTAACACCACACTTCACCAATATCACTGTCAAACCGTATCTGACTAATAGTACTGTCAAATCACACCTCACCAATATCACTGTCAAACTCCACCTCACCAATATCACTGTCATAGTCCACCTCACCAATATCACTGTCAAAATCCACCTCACCAATATCACTGTCAAACCGCCCCTCACCAATATCACTGTAACACCACACTTCACCAATATCACTGTCAAACCGTATCTGACTAATAGTACTGTCAAACCACACCTCACCAATATCACTGTCAAACTCTATCTCACCAATATCACTGTCAAACCGCACATCACCAATATCACTGTGAAACTCCACCTCACCAATATCACTGTCATACTCCACCTCACCAATATCACTGTCAAACTCCACCTCACCAATATTACTGTCAAACCGCACATCACCAATATCACTGTCAAACGACACCTCACCAATATCACTGTCAAACTCCACCTCACCAATATCACTGTCAAACTCCACCTCACCAATATCACTGTAAAACCGCACCTTACCAATATCATTGTCCAATTCCGCCTCACCAATATCACTGTCAAAACATACCTCACCAATATCACTGTCCAATCGCACCTCACCAATATCACTGTCAAACCGCATCTCACCGATATCACTGTCAAATATCACCTCACCAATATCACTGTCAAACTCCACCTCACCAATATCACCGTCAAACCGTACCTCACCAATATCACTGTAACACCGTACCTCACCAATATTACTGTCACACCGTACCTCACAAATATCACTGTCAAACCGCATCTCACCGATATCACTGTCAAATATCACCTCACCAATATCACTGTCAAACTCTGCCTCACCAATATCACCGTCAAACCGTACCTCACCAATATCACTGTCACACCGTACCTCACCAATATCACTGTCAAACCGCACCTCTCCAATATCACTGTCAAACTGCACTTCACCAATATCACTGTCAAACCGCACCTCACCGATATCACTGTCAAATATCACCTCACCAATATCACTGTCAAACCTCACCTATATCACTGTCAAACTGCACCTCACCAATATCACCGTCAAACCGTACCTCACCAATATCACTGTCAAACCGCACCTCACCAATATCACTGTCAAACTGCACCTCACCAGTATCACTGTCAAACCGCATCTCACTGATATCACTGTCAAATAACACCTCACCAATATCACTGTCAAACCTCACCAATATCACTCTCAAACCGCACCTCACCAATATCACTCTCAAACCGCATCTCACCAATATCACTGTCAAAACGCACCTCACCAATATCACTGTCAAACCACACGTTGCCAATATCCCTGTTAAACACCACCTCAACAGTATTACTGTCAAATATCACCTCACCAATATCACTGTCAAACTGCATCTCACCAATATCACTGTCAAATATCACCTCACCAATGTCACTGTCAAACTGCCCTCACCAATATCACTGTCAAACTGCCCCTCACCAATATCACTTTCAAACCGCACATCACCAATATCACTGTCAAATACCATCTCACCAATATCACTGACAAACTGCACCTCACCAATATCACTGACAAACCGCACCTCACCAATATCACTGTCAAATACTATCTCACCAATATCACTGTCAAACCGCACTTCACCAATATCTCTGGCAAACCGCACCTCACCAATATCTCTGGCAAACCTCACCTCACCAAAATCACTGCAATGCCACACCTCACCAATATCATTGTAAAACCACACTTCACCAATATCACTGTTAAAATGCACCTTACCGATATCACTGTCAAACTCCATCTCACCAATATCACTGTCCAATCGCACCTCACCTATATCACTGTCAAACTCGACCTCACCAATATCACTGTCAAACCGCTCCTCACCAATATCACTGTAACACCACACTTCACCAATATCACTGTCAAACCGTATCTGACTAATAGTACTGTCAAACCACACCTCACCAATATCACTGTCAAACTCTATCTCACCAATATCACTGTCAAACCGCACATCACCAATATCACTGTCTATCTCCACCTCACCAATATCACTGTCATACCCCACCTCACCAATATCACTGTCAAACTCCACCTCACCAATATTACTGTCAAACCGCACATCACCAATATCACTGTCAAACGACACCTCACCAATATCACTGTCAAACTCCACCTCACCAATATCACTGTAAAACCGCACCTTACCAATATCATTGTCCAATTCCGCCTCACCAATATCACTGTCAAAACACACCTCACCAATACCACTGTCCAATCGCACCTCACCAATATCACTGTCAAACTCTACCTCACCAATATCACTGTCAAACCACACCTCACCTGTATCACAGTCAACGTCCACCTCACTTATATCACTGTCAAATTCTACCTCACCAATATCACTGTCAAAATGCACCTCACCAATATCACTGTCAAACCACACCTCACCTATATCACAGTCAAAATGCTCCTCACCAATATCACTGACAAACCACACCTCACCAATATCACTGTCAAACCATACATCACCAATATCACTGTCAAACCACATCTCAACAATACCACTGTCCAATCGCACATCACCAATATCACTGTCAAACCACACCTCGCCAATATCAATGTCAAAATGCACCTCACCAATATCACTGTCAAACCAGACCTCACCAATATCACTGTCAAACCACATCTCACCAATACCACTGTCCAATCGCACCTCACCTATATCACCGTCAAACTCCACCTCACCAATATCACTGTCAAACTATACCTCACCAATATCACTGTCAAACTCTACCTCACCAATATCACTGTCAATCTCTACCTCACCAATACCACTGTCAAAATGCACCTCACCAATATCACTGTCAAACCACATCTCACCAATATCACTGTCAAACTCCACCTCACCAACATCACTGTCAAACTCTACCTCACCAATATCACTGTCAAAATGCACCTCACCAATATCACTGTCAAACCGCACCTC
This sequence comes from Chiloscyllium plagiosum, assembly GCF_037043375.1. Taxonomy (NCBI): domain Eukaryota; kingdom Metazoa; phylum Chordata; class Chondrichthyes; order Orectolobiformes; family Hemiscylliidae; genus Chiloscyllium; species Chiloscyllium plagiosum. Next base: position 24,337,850 of record NW_028270141.1, on the reverse strand, counting down.
ACCAATATCTCTGGCAAACCGTACCTCACCAATATCACTGTCAAACCCCACCTCACCAATATCACTGTCAAACTCTACCTCACCAATATCACTGTCAAAATGCACCTCACAAATATCACTGTCAAACCACATCTCACCAATATCACTGTCAAACTCCACCTCACCAATATCACTGTCAAACTCTACCTCACCAATATCACTGTCAAAATGCACCTCACCAATATCACTGTCAAACTCCACCTCACCTATATCACTGTCAAACTCGACCTCACTTATATCACTGTCAAACCGCACCTCACCAATATCACTGTCACACCGCACCTCACTAATATCACTGTCAAACCACACCTCACCAATATCACTGTCAAACTCCACCTCACCAGTATCACTGTCAAACTCTACCTCACCAATATCACTGTCAAAATGCACATCACCAATATCACTGTCAATCTCTACCTCACCAATACCACTGTCACACCGCACCTCACCAATATCACTGTCAAACTCCACCTCATGAATATTACTGTCAAACTCTACTTCACCAATATCACTGTCAAACCACACCTCACCAATATCACTGTCAAAATGCATCTCACCAATATCACTGTCCAATCGCACCTCACCTATATCACTGTCAAACTCGACCTCACCAATATCACTGTCAAACCGCACCTCATCAATATCACTGTCACACTGCACCTCACTAATATCACTGTCAAACCACACCTCACCAATATCACTGTCAAACTCCACCTCACCAATATCACTATCAAACTCTACCTCACCAATATCACTGTCAAAATGCACCTCACCAATATCACTGTCAAACTCCACCTCACCAACATCACTGTCAAACTCCATCTCACCAATACCACTGTCCAATCGCACCTCACCTATATCACTGTCAAACTCTACCTCACCACTATCACTGTCAAACCGCACCTCACCAATATCACTGTCACACCACACCTCACCAATATCACTGTCAAACCGCACCTCACCTATATCACAGTCAAACTCTACCTCACTTATATCACTGTCAAACTCTACCTCACCAGTATCACTGTCAAACCACACCTCGCCAATATCACTGTCAAACCGCCCCTCACCAATATCACTGTAACACCACACTTCACCAATATCACTGTCAAACCATATCTGACTAATAGTACTGTCAAACCACACCTCACCAATATCACTGTCAAACTCTATCTCACCAATATCACTGTCAAACCGCACATCACCAATATCACTGTCAAACTCCACCTCACCAATATCACTGTCATGCTCCACCTCACCAAAATCACTGTCAAACTCCACCTCACCAATATAACTGTCAAACCGCACATCACCAATATCACTGTCAAACGACACCTCACCAATATCACTGTCAAACTCCACCTCACCAATATCACTGTCAAACCACACCTCGCCAATATCACTGTCAAACCGCCCCTCACCAATATCACTGACAAACTCCGCCTCACCAATATCACTGTCATACTCCACCTCACCAATATCACTGTCAAACTCCACCTCACCAGTATCACTGTCAAACCGCACATCACCAATATCACTGTCAAACGACACCTCACCAATATCACTGTCAAACTCCACCTCACCAATATCACTGTCACACCGCACCTCACCAATATCACTGTCAAACTCCACCTCATGAATATTACTGTCAAACTCTACTTCACCAATATCACTGTCAAACCACACCTCACCAATATCACTGTCAAAATGCATCTCACCAATATCACTGTCCAATCGCACCTCACCTATATCACTGTCAAACTCGACCTCACCAATATCACTGTCAAACCGCACCTCATCAATATCACTGTCACACCGCACCTCACTAATATCATCGTCAAACCACACCTCACCAATATCACTGTCAAACTCCACCTCACCAATATCACTATCAAACTCTACCTCACCAATATCACTCTCAAACCGCATCTCACCAATATCACTGTCAAACCACACGTTGCCAATATCCCTGTTAAACACCACCTCAACAGTATTACTGTCAAATATCACCTCACCAATATCACTGTCAAACAGCATCTCACCAATATCACTGTCAAATATCACCTCACCAATATCACTGTCAAACTGCCCCTCACCAATATCACTTTCAAACCGCACCTCACCAACATCACTGTCAAATACCATCTCACCAATATCACTGACAAACTGCACCTCACCAATATCACTGACAAACTGCCCCTCACCAATATCACTGACAAACCGCACTTCACCAATATCACTGTCAAATACTATCTCACCAATATCACTGTCAAACCGCACTTCACCAATATCTCTGGCAAACCGCACCTCACCAATATCTCTGGCAGACCGCACCTCACCAAAATCACTGTAATGCCACACCTCACCAATATCATTGTAAAACCGCACTTCACCAATATCACTGTCAAAATGCACCTTACCAATATCACTGTCAAACTCCATCTCACCAATATCACTGTCCTATCGCACCTCACCTATATCACTGTCAAACTCGACCTCACCAATATCACTGTCAAACCGCCCCTCACCAATATCACTGTAACACCACACTTCACCAATATCACTGTCAAACCGTATCTGACTAATAGTACTGTCAAACCACACCTCACCAATATCACTGTCAAACTCTATCTCACCAATATCACTGTCAAACCGCACATCACCAATATCACTGTCAAACTCCACCTCACCAATATCACTGTCATACTCCACCTCACCAATATCACTGTCAAACTCCACCTCACCAATATTACTGTCAAACCGCACATCACCAATATCACTGTCAAACGACACCTCACCAATATCACTGTCAAACTCCACCTCACCAATATCACTGTCAAACTCCACCTCACCAATATCACTGTAAAACCGCACCTTACCAATATCATTGTCCAATTCCGCCTCACCAATATCACTGTCAAAACACACCTCACCAATATCACTGTCCAATCGCACCTCACCAATATCACTGTCAAACCGCATCTCACCGATATCACTGTCAAATATCACCTCACCAATATCACTGTCAAACTCCACCTCACCAATATCACCGTCAAACCGTACCTCACCAATATCACTGTAACACCGTACCTCACCAATATTACTGTCACACCGTACCTCACAAATATCACTGTCAAACCGCATCTCACCGATATCACTGTCAAATATCACCTCACCAATATCACTGTCAAACTCTGCCTCACCAATATCACCGTCAAACCGTACCTCACCAATATCACTGTCACACCGTACCTCACCAATATCACTGTCAAACCGCACCTCTCCAATATCACTGTCAAACTGCACTTCACCAATATCACTGTCAAACCGCACCTCACCGATATCACTGTCAAATATCACCTCACCAATATCACTGTCAAACCTCACCTATATCACTGTCAAACTGCACCTCACCAATATCACCGTCAAACCGTACCTCACCAATATCACTGTCAAACCGCACCTCACCAATATCACTGTCAAACTGCACCTCACCAGTATCACTGTCAAACCGCATCTCACTGATATCACTGTCAAATAACACCTCACCAATATCACTGTCAAACCTCACCAATATCACTCTCAAACCGCACCTCACCAATATCACTCTCAAACCGCATCTCACCAATATCACTGTCAAAACGCACCTCACCAATATCACTGTCAAACCACACGTTGCCAATATCCCTGTTAAACACCACCTCAACAGTATTACTGTCAAATATCACCTCACCAATATCACTGTCAAACTGCATCTCACCAATATCACTGTCAAATATCACCTCACCAATGTCACTGTCAAACTGCCCTCACCAATATCACTGTCAAACTGCCCCTCACCAATATCACTTTCAAACCGCACATCACCAATATCACTGTCAAATACCATCTCACCAATATCACTGACAAACTGCACCTCACCAATATCACTGACAAACCGCACCTCACCAATATCACTGTCAAATACTATCTCACCAATATCACTGTCAAACCGCACTTCACCAATATCTCTGGCAAACCGCACCTCACCAATATCTCTGGCAAACCTCACCTCACCAAAATCACTGCAATGCCACACCTCACCAATATCATTGTAAAACCACACTTCACCAATATCACTGTTAAAATGCACCTTACCGATATCACTGTCAAACTCCATCTCACCAATATCACTGTCCAATCGCACCTCACCTATATCACTGTCAAACTCGACCTCACCAATATCACTGTCAAACCGCTCCTCACCAATATCACTGTAACACCACACTTCACCAATATCACTGTCAAACCGTATCTGACTAATAGTACTGTCAAACCACACCTCACCAATATCACTGTCAAACTCTATCTCACCAATATCACTGTCAAACCGCACATCACCAATATCACTGTCTATCTCCACCTCACCAATATCACTGTCATACCCCACCTCACCAATATCACTGTCAAACTCCACCTCACCAATATTACTGTCAAACCGCACATCACCAATATCACTGTCAAACGACACCTCACCAATATCACTGTCAAACTCCACCTCACCAATATCACTGTAAAACCGCACCTTACCAATATCATTGTCCAATTCCGCCTCACCAATATCACTGTCAAAACACACCTCACCAATACCACTGTCCAATCGCACCTCACCAATATCACTGTCAAACTCTACCTCACCAATATCACTGTCAAACCACACCTCACCTATATCACAGTCAACGTCCACCTCACTTATATCACTGTCAAATTCTACCTCACCAATATCACTGTCAAAATGCACCTCACCAATATCACTGTCAAACCACACCTCACCTATATCACAGTCAAAATGCTCCTCACCAATATCACTGACAAACCACACCTCACCAATATCACTGTCAAACCATACATCACCAATATCACTGTCAAACCACATCTCAACAATACCACTGTCCAATCGCACATCACCAATATCACTGTCAAACCACACCTCGCCAATATCAATGTCAAAATGCACCTCACCAATATCACTGTCAAACCAGACCTCACCAATATCACTGTCAAACCACATCTCACCAATACCACTGTCCAATCGCACCTCACCTATATCACCGTCAAACTCCACCTCACCAATATCACTGTCAAACTATACCTCACCAATATCACTGTCAAACTCTACCTCACCAATATCACTGTCAATCTCTACCTCACCAATACCACTGTCAAAATGCACCTCACCAATATCACTGTCAAACCACATCTCACCAATATCACTGTCAAACTCCACCTCACCAACATCACTGTCAAACTCGACCTCACCAATATCACTGTCAAAATGCACCTCACCAATATCACTGTCAAACCGCACCTCACCAATATCTCTGGCAAACCGTACCTCACCAATATCACTGTCAAACTCCACCTCACCAATATCACTGTCAAACTCTACCTCACCAATATCACTGTCAAAATGCACCTCACAAATATCACTGTCAAACCACATCTCACCAATATCACTGTCAAACTCCACCTCACCAATATCACTGTCAAACTCTACCTCACCAATATCACTGTCAAAATGCACCTCACCAATATCACTGTCAAACTCCACCTCACCTATATCACTGTCAAACTCGACCTCACTTATATCACTGTCAAACCGCACCTCACCAATATCACTGTCACACCGCACCTCACTAATATCACTGTCAAACCACACCTCACCAATATCACTGTCAAACTCCACCTCACCAGTATCACTGTCAAACTCTACCTCACCAATATCACTGTCAAAATGCACCTCACCAATATCACTGTCAATCTCTACCTCACCAATACCACTGTCACACCGCACCTCACCAATATCACTGTCAAACTCCACCTCATGAATATTACTGTCAAACTCTACTTCACCAATATCACTGTCAAACCACACCTCACCAATATCACTGTCAAAATGCATCTCACCAATATCACTGTCCAATCGCACCTCACCTATATCACTGTCAAACTCGACCTCACCAATATCACTGTCAAACCGCACCTCATCAATATCACTGTCACACTGCACCTCACTAATATCACTGTCAAACCACACCTCACCAATATCACTGTCAAACTCCACCTCACCAATATCACTATCAAACTCTACCTCACCAATATCACTGTCAAAATGCACCTCACCAATATCACTGTCAAACTCCACCTCACCAACATCACTGTCAAACTCCATCTCACCAATACCACTGTCCAATCGCACCTCACCTATATCACTGTCAAACTCTACCTCACCACTATCACTGTCAAACCGCACCTCACCAATATCACTGTCACACCACACCTCACCAATATCACTGTCAAACCGCACCTCACCTATATCACAGTCAAACTCTACCTCACTTATATCACTGTCAAACTCTACCTCACCAGTATCACTGTCAAACCACACCTCGCCAATATCACTGTCAAACCGCCCCTCACCAATATCACTGTAACACCACACTTCACCAATATCACTGTCAAACCATATCTGACTAATAGTACTGTCAAACCACACCTCACCAATATCACTGTCAAACTCTATCTCACCAATATCACTGTCAAACCGCACATCACCAATATCACTGTCAAACTCCACCTCACCAATATCACTGTCATGCTCCACCTCACCAAAATCACTGTCAAACTCCACCTCACCAATATAACTGTCAAACCGCACATCACCAATATCACTGTCAAACGACACCTCACCAATATCACTGTCAAACTCCACCTCACCAATATCACTGTCAAACCACACCTCGCCAATATCACTGTCAAACCGCCCCTCACCAATATCACTGACAAACTCCGCCTCACCAATATCACTGTCATACTCCACCTCACCAATATCACTGTCAAACTCCACCTCACCAGTATCACTGTCAAACCGCACATCACCAATATCACTGTCAAACGACACCTCACCAATATCACTGTCAAACTCCACCTCACCAATATCACTGTCACACCGCACCTCACCAATATCACTGTCAAACTCCACCTCATGAATATTACTGTCAAACTCTACTTCACCAATATCACTGTCAAACCACACCTCACCAATATCACTGTCAAAATGCATCTCACCAATATCACTGTCCAATCGCACCTCACCTATATCACTGTCAAACTCGACCTCACCAATATCACTGTCAAACCGCACCTCATCAATATCACTGTCACACCGCACCTCACTAATATCATCGTCAAACCACACCTCACCAATATCACTATCAAACTCTACCTCACCAATATCACTCTCAAACCGCATCTCACCAATATCACTGTCAAACCACACGTTGCCAATATCCCTGTTAAACACCACCTCAACAGTATTACTGTCAAATATCACCTCACCAATATCACTGTCAAACAGCATCTCACCAATATCACTGTCAAATATCACCTCACCAATATCACTGTCAAACTGCCCCTCACCAATATCACTTTCAAACCGCACCTCACCAACATCACTGTCAAATACCATCTCACCAATATCACTGACAAACTGCACCTCACCAATATCACTGACAAACTGCCCCTCACCAATATCACTGACAAACCGCACTTCACCAATATCACTGTCAAATACTATCTCACCAATATCACTGTCAAACCGCACTTCACCAATATCTCTGGCAAACCGCACCTCACCAATATCTCTGGCAGACCGCACCTCACCAAAATCACTGTAATGCCACACCTCACCAATATCATTGTAAAACCGCACTTCACCAATATCACTGTCAAAATGCACCTTACCAATATCACTGTCAAACTCCATCTCACCAATATCACTGTCCTATCGCACCTCACCTATATCACTGTCAAACTCGACCTCACCAATATCACTGTCAAACCGCCCCTCACCAATATCACTGTAACACCACACTTCACCAATATCACTGTCAAACCGTATCTGACTAATAGTACTGTCAAACCACACCTCACCAATATCACTGTCAAACTCTATCTCACCAATATCACTGTCAAACCGCACATCACCAATATCACTGTCAAACTCCACCTCACCAATATCACTGTCATACTCCACCTCACCAATATCACTGTCAAACTCCACCTCACCAATATTACTGTCAAACCGCACATCACCAATATCACTGTCAAACGACACCTCACCAATATCACTGTCAAACTCCACCTCACCAATATCACTGTCAAACTCCACCTCACCAATATCACTGTAAAACCGCACCTTACCAATATCATTGTCCAATTCCGCCTCACCAATATCACTGTCAAAACACACCTCACCAATATCACTGTCCAATCGCACCTCACCAATATCACTGTCAAACCGCATCTCACCGATATCACTGTCAAATTTCACCTCACCAATATCACTGTCAAACTCCACCTCACCAATATCACCGTCAAACCGTACCTCACCAATATCACTGTAACACCGTACCTCACCAATATTACTGTCACACCGTACCTCACAAATATCACTGTCAAACCGCATCTCACCGATATCACTGTCAAATATCACCTCACCAATATCACTGTCAAACTCTGCCTCACCAATATCACCGTCAAACCGTACCTCACCAATATCACTGTCACACCGTACCTCACCAATATCACTGTCAAACCGCACCTCTCCAATATCACTGTCAAACTGCACTTCACCAATATCACTGTCAAACCGCACCTCACCGATATCACTGTCAAATATCACCTCACCAATATCACTGTCAAACCTCACCTATATCACTGTCAAACTGCACCTCACCAATATCACCGTCAAACCGTACCTCACCAATATCACTGTCAAACCGCACCTCACCAATATCACTGTCAAACTGCACCTCACCAGTATCACTGTCAAACCGCATCTCACTGATATCACTGTCAAATAACACCTCACCAATATCACTGTCAAACCTCACCAATATCACTCTCAAACCGCACCTCACCAATATCACTCTCAAACCGCATCTCACCAATATCACTGTCAAAACGCACCTCACCAATATCACTGTCAAACCACACGTTGCCAATATCCCTGTTAAACACCACCTCAACAGTATTACTGTCAAATATCACCTCACCAATATCACTGTCAAACTGCATCTCACCAATATCACTGTCAAATATCACCTCACCAATGTCACTGTCAAACTGCCCTCACCAATATCACTGTCAAACTGCCCCTCACCAATATCACTTTCAAACCGCACATCACCAATATCACTGTCAAATACCATCTCACCAATATCACTGACAAACTGCACCTCACCAATATCACTGACAAACCGCACCTCACCAATATCACTGTCAAATACTATCTCACCAATATCACTGTCAAACCGCACTTCACCAATATCTCTGGCAAACCGCACCTCACCAATATCTCTGGCAAACCTCACCTCACCAAAATCACTGTAATGCCACACCTCACCAATATCATTGTAAAACCACACTTCACCAATATCACTGTCAAAATGCACCTTACCGATATCACTGTCAAACTCCATCTCACCAATATCACTGTCCAATCGCACCTCACCTATATCACTGTCAAACTCGACCTCACCAATATCACTGTCAAACCGCTCCTCACCAATATCACTGTAACACCACACTTCACCAATATCACTGTCAAACCGTATCTGACTAATAGTACTGTCAAACCACACCTCACCAATATCACTGTCAAACTCTATCTCACCAATATCACTGTCAAACCGCACATCACCAATATCACTGTCTATCTCCACCTCACCAATATCACTGTCATACTCCACCTCACCAATATCACTGTCAAACTCCACCTCACCAATATTACTGTCAAACCGCACATCACCAATATCACTGTCAAACGACACCTCACCAATATCACTGTCAAACTCCACCTCACCAATATCACTGTAAAACCGCACCTTACCAATATCATTGTCCAATTCCGCCTCACCAATATCACTGTCAAAACACACCTCACCAATACCACTGTCCAATCGCACCTCACCAATATCACTGTCAAACTCTACCTCACCAATATCACTGTCAAACCACACCTCACCTATATCACAGTCAACGTCCACCTCACTTATATCACTGTCAAATTCTACCTCACCAATATCACTGTCAAAATGCACCTCACCAATATCACTGTCAAACCACACCTCACCTATATCACAGTCAAAATGCTCCTCACCAATATCACTGACAAACCACACCTCACCAATATCACTGTCAAACCATACATCACCAATATCACTGTCAAACCACATCTCAACAATACCACTGTCCAATCGCACATCACCAATATCACTGTCAAACCACACCTCGCCAATATCAATGTCAAAATGCACCTCACCAATATCACTGTCAAACCAGACCTCACCAATATCACTGTCAAACCACATCTCACCAATACCACTGTCCAATCGCACCTCACCTATATCACCGTCAAACTCCACCTCACCAATATCACTGTCAAACTCTACCTCACCAATATCACTGTCAAACTCTACCTCACCAATATCACTGTCAATCTCTACCTCACCAATACCACTGTCAAAATGCACCTCACCAATATCACTGTCAAACCACATCTCACCAATATCACTGTCAAACTCCACCTCACCAACATCACTGTCAAACTCTACCTCACCAATATCACTGTCAAAATGCACCTCACCAATATCACTGTCAAACCGCACCTCACCAATATCTCTGGCAAACCGTACCTCACCAATATCACTGTCAAACTCCACCTCACCAATATCACTGTCAAACTCTACATTCACCAATATCACTGTCAAAATGCACCTCACAAATATCACTGTCAAACCACATCTCACCAATATCACTGTCAAACTCCACCTCACCAATATCACTGTCAAACTCCACCTCACCAATATCACTGTCAAAATGCACCTCACCAATATCACTGTCAAACTCCACCTCACCTATATCACTGTCAAACTCGACCTCACTTATATCACTGTCAAACCGCACCTCACCAATATCACTGTCACACCGCACCTCACTAATATCACTGTCAAACCACACCTCACCAATATCACTGTCAAACTCCACCTCACCAGTATCACTGTCAAACTCTACCTCACCAATATCACTGTCAAAATGCACCTCACCAATATCACTGTCAATCTCTACCTCACCAATACCACTGTCACACCGCACCTCACCAATATCACTGTCAAACTCCACCTCATGAATATTACTGTCAAACTCTACTTCACCAATATCACTGTCAAACCACACCTCACCAATATCACTGTCAAAATGCATCTCACCAATATCACTGTCCAATCGCACCTCACCTATATCACTATCAAACTCGACCTCACCAATATCACTGTCAAACCGCACCTCATCAATATCACTGTCACACTGCACCTCACTAATATCACTGTCAAACCACACCTCACCAATATCACTGTCAAACTCCACCTCACCAATATCACTATCAAACTCTACCTCACCAATATCACTGTCAAAATGCACCTCACCAATATCACTGTCAAACTCCACCTCACCAACATCACTGTCAAACTCCATCTCACCAATATCACTGTCACACCACACCTCACCAATATCACTGTCAAACCGCACCTCACCTATATCACAGTCAAACTCTACCTCACTTATATCACTGTCAAACTCTACCTCACCAGTATCACTGTCAAACCACACCTCGCCAATATCACTGTCAAACCGCCCCTCACCAATATCACTGTAACACCACACTTCACCAATATCACTGTCAAACCATATCTGACTAATAGTACTGTCAAACCACACCTCACCAATATCACTGTCAAACTCTATCTCACCAATATCACTGTCAAACCGCACATCACCAATATCACTGTCAAACTCCACCTCACCAATATCACTGTCATACTCCACCTCACCAATATCACTGTCAAACTCCACCTCACCAATATAACTGTCAAACCGCACATCACCAATATCACTGTCAAACGACACCTCACCAATATCACTGTCAAACTCCACCTCACCAATATCACTGTCAAACCACACCTCGCCAATATCACTGTCAAACCGCCCCTCACCAATATCACTGACAAACTCCGCCTCACCAATATCACTGTCATACTCCACCTCACCAATATCACTGTCAAACCCCACCTCACCAGTATCACTGTCAAACCGCACATCACCAATATCACTGTCAAACGACACCTCACCAATATCACTGTCAAACTCCACCTCACCAATATCACTGTCACACCGCACCTCACCAATATCACTGTCAAACTCCACCTCATGAATATTACTGTCAAACTCTACTTCACCAATATCACTGTCAAACAACACCTCACCAATATCACTGTCAAAATGCATCTCACCAATATCACTGTCCAATCGCACCTCACCTATATCACTGTCAAACTCGACCTCACCAATATCACTGTCAAACCGCACCTCATCAATATCACTGTCACACCGCACCTCACTAATATCATCGTCAAACCACACCTCACCAATATCACTGTCAAACTCCACCTCACCAATATCACTATCAAACTCTACCTCACCAATATCACTCTCAAACCGCATCTCACCAATATCACTGTCAAACCACACGTTGCCAATATCCCTGTTAAACACCACCTCAACAGTATTACTGTCAAATATCACCTCACCAATATCACTGTCAAACAGCATCTCACCAATATCACTGTCAAATATCACCTCACCAATGTCACTGTCAAACTGCCCCTCACCAATATCACTTTCAAACCGCACCTCACCAACATCACTGTCAAATACCATCTCACCAATATCACTGACAAACTGCACCTCACCAATATCACTGACAAACTGCCCCTCACCAATATCACTGACAAACCGCACCTCACCAATATCACTGTCAAATACTATCTCACCAATATCACTGTCAAACCGCACTTCACCAATATCTCTGGCAAACCGCACCTCACCAATATCTCTGGCAGACCGGACCTCACCAAAATCACTGTAATGCCACACCTCACCAATATCATTGTAAAACCGCACTTCACCAATATCACTGTCAAAATGCACCTTACCAATATCACTGTCAAACTCCATCTCACCAATATCACTGTCCTATCGCACCTCACCTATATCACTGTCAAACTTGACCTCACCAATATCACTGTCAAACCGCCCCTCACCAATATCACTGTAACACCACACTTCACCAATATCACTGTCAAACCGTATCTGACTAATAGTACTGTCAAACCACACCTCACCAATATCACTGTCAAACTCTATCTCACCAATATCACTGTCAAACCGCACATCACCAATATCACTGTCAAACTCCACCTCACCAATATCACTGTCATACTCCACCTCACCAATATCACTGTCAAACTCCACCTCATGAATATTACTGTCAAACTCTACTTCACCAATATCACTGTCAAACCACACCTCACCAATATCACTGTCAAAATGCATCTCACCAATATCACTGTCCAATCGCACCTCACCTATATCACTATCAAACTCGACCTCACCAATATCACTGTCAAACCGCACCTCATCAATATCACTGTCACACTGCACCTCACTAATATCACTGTCAAACCACACCTCACCAATATCACTGTCAAACTCCACCTCACCAATATCACTATCAAACTCTACCTCACCAATATCACTGTCAAAATGCACCTCACCAATATCACTGTCAAACTCCACCTCACCAACATCACTGTCAAACTCCATCTCACCAATACCACTGTCCAATCGCACCTCACCTATATCACTGTCAAACTCTACCTCACCACTATCACTGTCAAACCGCACCTCACCAATATCACTGTCACACCACACCTCACCAATATCACTGTCAAACCGCACCTCACCTATATCACAGTCAAACTCTACCTCACTTATATCACTGTCAAACTCTACCTCACCAGTATCACTGTCAAACCACACCTCGCCAATATCACTGTCAAACCGCCCCTCACCAATATCACTGTAACACCACACTTCACCAATATCACTGTCAAACCATATCTGACTAATAGTACTGTCAAACCACACCTCACCAATATCACTGTCAAACTCTATCTCACCAATATCACTGTCAAACCGCACATCACCAATATCACTGTCAAACTCCACCTCACCAATATCACTGTCATACTCCACCTCACCAATATCACTGTCAAACTCCACCTCACCAATATAACTGTCAAACCGCACATCACCAATATCACTGTCAAACGACACCTCACCAATATCACTGTCAAACTCCACCTCACCAATATCACTGTCAAACCACACCTCGCCAATATCACTGTCAAACCGCCCCTCACCAATATCACTGACAAACTCCGCCTCACCAATATCACTGTCATACTCCACCTCACCAATATCACTGTCAAACCCCACCTCACCAGTATCACTGTCAAACCGCACATCACCAATATCACTGTCAAACGACACCTCACCAATATCACTGTCAAACTCCACCTCACCAATATCACTGTCACACCGCACCTCACCAATATCACTGTCAAACTCCACCTCATGAATATTACTGTCAAACTCTACTTCACCAATATCACTGTCAAACAACACCTCACCAATATCACTGTCAAAATGCATCTCACCAATATCACTGTCCAATCGCACCTCACCTATATCACTGTCAAACTCGACCTCACCAATATCACTGTCAAACCGCACCTCACCTATATCACTGTCACACCGCACCTCACTAATATCATCGTCAAACCACACCTCACCAATATCACTGTCAAACTCCACCTCACCAATATCACTATCAAACTCTACCTCACCAATATCACTCTCAAACCGCATCTCACCAATATCACTGTCAAACCACACGTTGCCAATATCCCTGTTAAACACCACCTCAACAGTATTACTGTCAAATATCACCTCACCAATATCACTGTCAAACAGCATCTCACCAATATCACTGTCAAATATCACCTCACCAATGTCACTGTCAAACTGCCCCTCACCAATATCACTTTCAAACCGCACCTCACCAACATCACTGTCAAATACCATCTCACCAATATCACTGACAAACTGCACCTCACCAATATCACTGACAAACTGCCCCTCACCAATATCACTGACAAACCGCACCTCACCAATATCACTGTCAAATACTATCTCACCAATATCACTGTCAAACCGCACTTCACCAATATCTCTGGCAAACCGCACCTCACCAATATCTCTGGCAGACCGGACCTCACCAAAATCACTGTAATGCCACACCTCACCAATATCATTGTAAAACCGCACTTCACCAATATCACTGTCAAAATGCACCTTACCAATATCACTGTCAAACTCCATCTCACCAATATCACTGTCCTATCGCACCTCACCTATATCACTGTCAAACTTGACCTCACCAATATCACTGTCAAACCGCCCCTCACCAATATCACTGTAACACCACACTTCACCAATATCACTGTCAAACCGTATCTGACTAATAGTACTGTCAAACCACACCTCACCAATATCACTGTCAAACTCTATCTCACCAATATCACTGTCAAACCGCACATCACCAATATCACTGTCAAACTCCACCTCACCAATATCACTGTCATACTCCACCTCACCAATATCACTGTCAAACTCCACCTCACCAATATTACTGTCAAACCGCACATCACCAATATCACTGTCAAACGACACCTCACCAATATCACTGTCAAACTCCACCTCACCAATATCACTGTCAAACTCCACCTCACCAATATCACTGTAAAACCGCACCTTACCAATATCATTGTCCAATTCCGCCTCACCAATATCACTGTCAAAACACACCTCACCAATATCACTGTCCAATCGCACCTCACCAATATCACTGTCAAACCGCATCTCACCGATATCACTGTCAAATATCACCTCACCAATATCACTGTCAAACTCCACCTCACCAATATCACCGTCAAACCGTACCTCACCAATATCACTGTAACACCGTACCTCACCAATATTACTGTCACACCGTACCTCACAAATATCACTGTCAAACCGCATCTCACCGATATCACTGTCAAATATCACCTCACCAATATCACTGTCAAACTCTGCCTCACCAATATCACCGTCAAACCGTACCTCACCAATATCACTGTCACACCGTACCTCACCAATATCACTGTCAAACCGCACCTCTCCAATATCACTGTCAAACTGCACTTCACCAATATCACTGTCAAACCGCACCTCACCGATATCACTGTCAAATATCACCTCACCAATATCACTGTCAAACCTCACCTATATCACTGTCAAACTGCACCTCACCAATATCACCGTCAAACCGCACCTCACCAATATCACTGTCAAACTGCACCTCACCAGTATCACTGTCAAACCGCATCTCACTGATATCACTGTCAAATAACACCTCACCAATATCACTGTCAAACCTCACCAATATCACTCTCAAACCGCACCTCACCAATATCACTCTCAAACCGCATCTCACCAATACCACTGTCAAAACGCACCTCACCAATATCACTGTCAAACTGCATCTCACCAATATCACTGTCAAATATCACCTCACCAATGTCACTGTCAAACTGCCCTCACCAATATCACTGTCAAATACCATCTCACCAATATCACTGACAAACTGCACCTCACCAATATCACTGACAAACCGCACCTCACCAATATCACTGTCAAATACTATCTCACCAATATCACTGTCAAACCGCACTTCACCAATATCTCTGGCAAACCGCACCTCACCAATATCTCTGGCAAACCTCACCTCACCAAAATCACTGTAATGCCACACCTCACCAATATCATTGTAAAACCACACTTCACCAATATCACTGTCAAAATGCACCTTACCGATATCACTGTCAAACTCCATCTCACCAATATCACTGTCCAATCGCACCTCACCTATATCACTGTCAAACTCGACCTCACCAATATCACTGTCAAACCGCTCCTCACCAATATCACTGTAACACCACACTTCACCAATATCACTGTCAAACCGTATCTGACTAATAGTACTGTCAAACCACACCTCACCAATATCACTGTCAAACTCTATCTCACCAATATCACTGTCAAACCGCACATCACCAATATCACTGTCTATCTCCACCTCACCAATATCACTGTCATACTCCACCTCACCAATATCACTGTCAAACTCCACCTCACCAATATTACTGTCAAACCGCACATCACCAATATCACTGTCAAACGACACCTCACCAATATCACTGTCAAACTCCACCTCACCAATATCACTGTAAAACCGCACCTTACCAATATCATTGTCCAATTCCGCCTCACCAATATCACTGTCAAAACACACCTCACCAATACCACTGTCCAATCGCACCTCACCAATATCACTGTCAAACTCTACCTCACCAATATCACTGTCAAACCACACCTCACCTATATCACAGTCAACGTCCACCTCACTTATATCACTGTCAAATTCTACCTCACCAATATCACTGTCAAAATGCACCTCACCAATATCACTGTCAAACCACACCTCACCTATATCACAGTCAAAATGCTCCTCACCAATATCACTGACAAACCACACCTCACCAATATCACTGTCAAACCATACATCACCAATATCACTGTCAAACCACATCTCAACAATACCACTGTCCAATCGCACATCACCAATATCACTGTCAAACCACACCTCGCCAATATCAATGTCAAAATGCACCTCACCAATATCACTGTCAAACTGCACCTCACCAATATCACTGTCAAACCACATCTCACCAATACCACTGTCCAATCGCACCTCACCTATATCACCGTCAAACTCCACCTCACCAATATCACTGTCAAACTCTACCTCACCAATATCACTGTCAAACTCTACCTCACCAATATCACTGTCAATCTCTACCTCACCAATACCACTGTCAAAATGCACCTCACCAATATCACTGTCAAACCACATCTCACCAATATCACTGTCAAACTCCACCTCACCAACATCACTGTCAAACTCTATCTCACCAATATCACTGTCAAAATGCACCTCACCAATATCACTGTCAAACCGCACCACACCAATATCTCTGGCAAACCGTACCTCACCAATATCACTGTCAAACTCCACCTCACCAATATCACTGTCAAACTCTACCTCACCAATATCACTGTCAAAATGCACCTCACAAATATCACTGTCAAACCACATCTCACCAATATCACTGTCAAACTCCACCTCACCAATATCACTGTCAAACTCTACCTCACCAATATCACTGTCAAAATGCACCTCACCAATATCACTGTCAAACTCCACCTCACCTATATCACTGTCAAACTCGACCTCACTTATATCACTGTCAAACCGCACCTCACCAATATCACTGTCACACCGCACCTCACTAATATCACTGTCAAACCACACCTCACCAATATCACTGTCAAACTCCACCTCACCAGTATCACTGTCAAACTCTACCTCACCAATATCACTGTCAAAATGCACCTCACCAATATCACTGTCAATCTCTACCTCACCAATACCACTGTCACACCGCACCTCACCAATATCACTGTCAAACTCCACCTCATGAATATTACTGTCAAACTCTACTTCACCAATATCACTGTCAAACCACACCTCACCAATATCACTGTCAAAATGCATCTCACCAATATCACTGTCCAATCGCACCTCACCTATATCACTGTCAAACTCGACCTCACCAATATCACTGTCAAACCGCACCTCATCAATATCACTGTCACACTGCACCTCACTAATATCACTGTCAAACCACACCTCACCAATATCACTGTCAAACTCCACCTCACCAATATCACTATCAAACTCTACCTCACCAATATCACTGTCAAAATGCACCTCACCAATATCACTGTCAAACTCCACCTCACCAACATCACTGTCAAACTCCATCTCACCAATACCACTGTCCAATCGCACCTCACCTATATCACTGTCAAACTCTACCTCACCACTATCACTGTCAAACCGCACCTCACCAATATCACTGTCACACCACACCTCACCAATATCACTGTCAAACCGCACCTCACCTATATCACAGTCAAACTCTACCTCACTTATATCACTGTCAAACTCTACCTCACCAGTATCACTGTCAAACCACACCTCGCCAATATCACTGTCAAACCGCCCCTCACCAATATCACTGTAACACCACACTTCACCAATATCACTGTCAAACCATATCTGACTAATAGTACTGTCAAACCACACCTCACCAATATCACTGTCAAACTCTATCTCACCAATATCACTGTCAAACCGCACATCACCAATATCACTGTCAAACTCCACCTCACCAATATCACTGTCATGCTCCACCTCACCAAAATCACTGTCAAACTCCACCTCACCAATATAACTGTCAAACCGCACATCACCAATATCACTGTCAAACGACACCTCACCAATATCACTGTCAAACTCCACCTCACCAATATCACTGTCAAACCACACCTCGCCAATATCACTGTCAAACCGCCCCTCACCAATATCACTGACAAACTCCGCCTCACCAATATCACTGTCATACTCCACCTCACCAATATCACTGTCAAACTCCACCTCACCAGTATCACTGTCAAACCGCACATCACCAATATCACTGTCAAACGACACCTCACCAATATCACTGTCAAACTCCACCTCACCAATATCACTGTCACACCGCACCTCACCAATATCACTGTCAAACTCCACCTCATGAATATTACTGTCAAACTCTACTTCACCAATATCACTGTCAAACCACACCTCACCAATATCACTGTCAAAATGCATCTCACCAATATCACTGTCCAATCGCACCTCACCTATATCACTGTCAAACTCGACCTCACCAATATCACTGTCAAACCGCACCTCATCAATATCACTGTCACACCGCACCTCACTAATATCATCGTCAAACCACACCTCACCAATATCACTGTCAAACTCCACCTCACCAATATCACTATCAAACTCTACCTCACCAATATCACTCTCAAACCGCATCTCACCAATATCACTGTCAAACCACACGTTGCCAATATCCCTGTTAAACACCACCTCAACAGTATTACTGTCAAATATCACCTCACCAATATCACTGTCAAACAGCATCTCACCAATATCACTGTCAAATATCACCTCACCAATATCACTGTCAAACTGCCCCTCACCAATATCACTTTCAAACCGCACCTCACCAACATCACTGTCAAATACCATCTCACCAATATCACTGACAAACTGCACCTCACCAATATCACTGACAAACTGCCCCTCACCAATATCACTGACAAACCGCACCTCACCAATATCACTGTCAAATACTATCTCACCAATATCACTGTCAAACCGCACTTCACCAATATCTCTGGCAAACCGCACCTCACCAATATCTCTGGCAAACCGCACCTCACCAAAATCACTGTAATGCCACACCTCACCAATATCATTGTAAAACCGCACTTCACCAATATCACTGTCAAAATGCACCTTACCAATATCACTGTCAAACTCCATCTCACCAATATCACTGTCCTATCGCACCTCACCTATATCACTGTCAAACTCGACCTCACCAATATCACTGTCAAACCGCCCCTCACCAATATCACTGTAACACCACACTTCACCAATATCACTGTCAAACCGTATCTGACTAATAGTACTGTCAAACCACACCTCACCAATATCACTGTCAAACTCTATCTCACCAATATCACTGTCAAACCGCACATCACCAATATCACTGTCAAACTCCACCTCACCAATATCACTGTCATACTCCACCTCACCAATATCACTGTCAAACTCCACCTCACCAATATTACTGTCAAACCGCACATCACCAATATCACTGTCAAACGACACCTCACCAATATCACTGTCAAACTCCACCTCACCAATATCACTGTCAAACTCCACCTCACCAATATCACTGTAAAACCGCACCTTACCAATATCATTGTCCAATTCCGCCTCACCAATATCACTGTCAAAACACACCTCACCAATATCACTGTCCAATCGCACCTCACCAATATCACTGTCAAACCGCATCTCACCGATATCACTGTCAAATATCACCTCACCAATATCACTGTCAAACTCCACCTCACCAATATCACCGTCAAACCGTACCTCACCAATATCACTGTAACACCGTACCTCACCAATATTACTGTCACACCGTACCTCACAAATATCACTGTCAAACCGCATCTCACCGATATCACTGTCAAATATCACCTCACCAATATCACTGTCAAACTCTGCCTCACCAATATCACCGTCAAACCGTACCTCACCAATATCACTGTCACACCGTACCTCACCAATATCACTGTCAAACCGCACCTCTCCAATATCACTGTCAAACTGCACTTCACCAATATCACTGTCAAACTGCACCTCACCGATATCACTGTCAAATATCACCTCACCAATATCACTGTCAAACCTCACCTATATCACTGTCAAACTGCACCTCACCAATATCACCGTCAAACCGTACCTCACCAATATCACTGTCAAACCGCACCTCACCAATATCACTGTCAAACTGCACCTCACCAATATCACCGTCAAACCGTACCTCACCAATATCACTGTCAAACCGCACCTCACCAATATCACTGTCAAACTGCACCTCACCAATATCACTGTCAAACCACACCAATATCACTCTCAAACCGCACCTCACCAATATCACTCTCAAACCGCATCTCACCAATATCAC
The DNA here is from genome assembly GCF_037043375.1 of Chiloscyllium plagiosum. Lineage (NCBI taxonomy): Eukaryota > Metazoa > Chordata > Chondrichthyes > Orectolobiformes > Hemiscylliidae > Chiloscyllium > Chiloscyllium plagiosum. Next base: position 24,315,984 of record NW_028270141.1, on the reverse strand, counting down.
TGTCAAAACGCACCTCACCAATATCACTGTCAAACCACACGTTGCCAATATCCCTGTTAAACACCACCTCAACAGTATTACTGTCAAATATCACCTCACCAATATCACTGTCAAACTGCATCTCACCAATATCACTGTCAAATATCACCTCACCAATGTCACTGTCAAACTGCCCTCACCAATATCACTGTCAAACTGCCCCTCACCAATATCACTTTCAAACCGCACATCACCAATGTCACTGTCAAATACCATCTCACCAATATCACTGACAAACTGCACCTCACCAATATCACTGACAAACCGCACCTCACCAATATCACTGTCAAATACTATCTCACCAATATCACTGTCAAACCGCACTTCACCAATATCTCTGGCAAACCGCACCTCACCAATATCTCTGGCAAACCTCACCTCACCAAAATCACTGTAATGCCACACCTCACCAATATCATTGTAAAACCACACTTCACCAATATCACTGTCAAAATGCACCTTACCGATATCACTGTCAAACTCCATCTCACCAATATCACTGTCCAATCGCACCTCACCTATATCACTGTCAAACTCGACCTCACCAATATCACTGTCAAACCGCTCCTCACCAATATCACTGTAACACCACACTTCACCAATATCACTGTCAAACCGTATCTGACTAATAGTACTGTCAAACCACACCTCACCAATATCACTGTCAAACTCTATCTCACCAATATCACTGTCAAACCGCACATCACCAATATCACTGTCTATCTCCACCTCACCAATATCACTGTCATACTCCACCTCACCAATATCACTGTCAAACTCCACCTCACCAATATTACTGTCAAACCGCACATCACCAATATCACTGTCAAACGACACCTCACCAATATCACTGTCAAACTCCACCTCACCAATATCACTGTAAAACCGCACCTTACCAATATCATTGTCCAATTCCGCCTCACCAATATCACTGTCAAAACACACCTCACCAATACCACTGTCCAATCGCACCTCACCAATATCACTGTCAAACTCTACCTCACCAATATCACTGTCAAACCACACCTCACCTATATCACAGTCAACGTCCACCTCACTTATATCACTGTCAAATTCTACCTCACCAATATCACTGTCAAAATGCACCTCACCAATATCACTGTCAAACCACACCTCACCTATATCACAGTCAAAATGCTCCTCACCAATATCACTGACAAACCACACCTCACCAATATCACTGTCAAACCATACATCACCAATATCACTGTCAAACCACATCTCAACAATACCACTGTCCAATCGCACATCACCAATATCACTGTCAAACCACACCTCGCCAATATCAATGTCAAAATGCACCTCACCAATATCACTGTCAAACTAGACCTCACCAATATCACTGTCAAACCACATCTCACCAATACCACTGTCCAATCGCACCTCACCTATATCACCGTCAAACTCCACCTCACCAATATCACTGTCAAACTCTACCTCACCAATATCACTGTCAAACTCTACCTCACCAATATCACTGTCAATCTCTACCTCACCAATACCACTGTCAAAATGCACCTCACCAATATCACTGTCAAACCACATCTCACCAATATCACTGTCAAACTCCACCTCACCAACATCACTGTCAAACTCTACCTCACCAATATCACTGTCAAAATGCACCTCACCAATATCACTGTCAAACCGCACCTCACCAATATCTCTGGCAAACCGTACCTCACCAATATCACTGTCAAACTCCACCTCACCAATATCACTGTCAAACTCTACCTCACCAATATCACTGTCAAAATGCACCTCACAAATATCACTGTCAAACCACATCTCACCAATATCACTGTCAAACTCCACCTCACCAATATCACTGTTAAACTCCACCTCACCAATATCACTGTAAAACCGCACCTTACCAATATCATTGTCCAATTCCGCCTCACCAATATCACTGTCAAAACACACCTCACCAATATCACTGTCCAATCGCACCTCACCAATATCACTGTCAAACCGCATCTCACCGATATCACTGTCAAATATCACCTCACCAATATCACTGTCAAACTCCACCTCACCAATATCACCGTCAAACCGTACCTCACCAATATCACTGTAACACCGTACCTCACCAATATTACTGTCACACCGTACCTCACAAATATCACTGTCAAACCGCATCTCACCGATATCACTGTCAAATATCACCTCACCAATATCACTGTCAAACTCTGCCTCACCAATATCACCGTCAAACCGTACCTCACCAATATCACTGTCACACCGTACCTCACCAATATCACTGTCAAACCGCACCTCTCCAATATCACTGTCAAACTGCACTTCACCAATATCACTGTCAAACCGCACCTCACCGATATCACTGTCAAATATCACCTCACCAATATCACTGTCAAACCTCACCTATATCACTGTCAAACTGCACCTCACCAATATCACCGTCAAACCGTACCTCACCAATATCACTGTCAAACCGCACCTCACCAATATCACTGTCAAACTGCACCTCACCAGTATCACTGTCAAACCGCATCTCACTGATATCACTGTCAAATAACACCTCACCAATATCACTGTCAAACCTCACCAATATCACTCTCAAACCGCACCTCACCAATATCACTCTCAAACCGCATCTCACCAATATCACTGTCAAAACGCACCTCACCAATATCACTGTCAAACCACACGTTGCCAATATCCCTGTTAAACACCACCTCAACAGTATTACTGTCAAATATCACCTCACCAATATCACTGTCAAACTGCATCTCACCAATATCACTGTCAAATATCACCTCACCAATGTCACTGTCAAACTGCCCTCACCAATATCACTGTCAAACTGCCCCTCACCAATATCACTTTCAAACCGCACATCACCAATATCACTGTCAAATACCATCTCACCAATATCACTGACAAACTGCACCTCACCAATATCACTGACAAACCGCACCTCACCAATATCACTGTCAAATACTATCTCACCAATATCACTGTCAAACCGCACTTCACCAATATCTCTGGCAAACCGCACCTCACCAATATCTCTGGCAAACCTCACCTCACCAAAATCACTGTAATGCCACACCTCACCAATATCATTGTAAAACCACACTTCACCAATATCACTGTCAAAATGCACCTTACCAATATCACTGTCAAACTCCATCTCACCAATATCACTGTCCAATCGCACCTCACCTATATCACTGTCAAACTCGACCTCACCAATATCACTGTCAAACCGCTCCTCACCAATATCACTGTAACACCACACTTCACCAATATCACTGTCAAACCGTATCTGACTAATAGTACTGTCAAACCACACCTCACCAATATCACTGTCAAACTCTATCTCACCAATATCACTGTCAAACCGCACATCACCAATATCACTGTCTATCTCCACCTCACCAATATCACTGTCATACTCCACCTCACCAATATCACTGTCAAACTCCACCTCACCAATATTACTGTCAAACCGCACATCACCAATATCACTGTCAAACGACACCTCACCAATATCACTGTCAAACTCCACCTCACCAATATCACTGTAAAACCGCACCTTACCAATATCATTGTCCAATTCCGCCTCACCAATATCACTGTCAAAACACACCTCACCAATACCACTGTCCAATCGCACCTCACCAATATCACTGTCAAACTCTACCTCACCAATATCACTGTCAAACCACACCTCACCTATATCACAGTCAACGTCCACCTCACTTATATCACTGTCAAATTCTACCTCACCAATATCACTGTCAAAATGCACCTCACCAATATCACTGTCAAACCACACCTCACCTATATCACAGTCAAAATGCTCCTCACCAATATCACTGACAAACCACACCTCACCAATATCACTGTCAAACCATACATCACCAATATCACTGTCAAACCACATCTCAACAATACCACTGTCCAATCGCACATCACCAATATCACTGTCAAACCACACCTCGCCAATATCAATGTCAAAATGCACCTCACCAATATCACTGTCAAACCAGACCTCACCAATATCACTGTCAAACCACATCTCACCAATACCACTGTCCAATCGCACCTCACCTATATCACCGTCAAACTCCACCTCACCAATATCACTGTCAAACTCTACCTCACCAATATCACTGTCAAACTCTACCTCACCAATATCACTGTCAATCTCTACCTCACCAATACCACTGTCAAAATGCACCTCACCAATATCACTGTCAAACCACATCTCACCAATATCACTGTCAAACTCCACCTCACCAACATCACTGTCAAACTCTACCTCACCAATATCACTGTCAAAATGCACCTCACCAATATCACTGTCAAACCGCACCTCACCAATATCTCTGGCAAACCGTACCTCACCAATATCACTGTCAAACTCCACCTCACCAATATCACTGTCAAACTCTACCTCACCAATATCACTGTCAAAATGCACCTCACAAATATCACTGTCAAACCACATCTCACCAATATCACTGTCAAACTCCACCTCACCAATATCACTGTCAAACTCTACCTCACCAATATCACTGTCAAAATGCACCTCACCAATATCACTGTCAAACTCCACCTCACCTATATCACTGTCAAACTCGACCTCACTTATATCACTGTCAAACCGCACCTCACCAATATCACTGTCACACCGCACCTCACTAATATCACTGTCAAACCACACCTCACCAATATCACTGTCAAACTCCACCTCACCAGTATCACTGTCAAAATGCACCTCACCAATATCACTGTCAATCTCTACCTCACCAATACCACTGTCACACCGCACCTCACCAATATCACTGTCAAACTCCACCTCATGAATATTACTGTCAAACTCTACTTCACCAATATCACTGTCAAACCACACCTCACCAATATCACTGTCAAAATGCATCTCACCAATATCACTGTCCAATCGCACCTCACCTATATCACTGTCAAACTCGACCTCACCAATATCACTGTCAAACCGCACCTCATCAATATCACTGTCACACTGCACCTCACTAATATCACTGTCAAACCACACCTCACCAATATCACTGTCAAACTCCACCTCACCAATATCACTATCAAACTCTACCTCACCAATATCACTGTCAAAATGCACCTCACCAATATCACTGTCAAACTCCACCTCACCAACATCACTGTCAAACTCCATCTCACCAATACCACTGTCCAATCGCACCTCACCTATATCACTGTCAAACTCTACCTCACCACTATCACTGTCAAACCGCACCTCACCAATATCACTGTCACACCACACCTCACCAATATCACTGTCAAACCGCACCTCACCTATATCACAGTCAAACTCTACCTCACTTATATCACTGTCAAACTCTACCTCACCAGTATCACTGTCAAACCACACCTCGCCAATATCACTGTCAAACCGCCCCTCACCAATATCACTGTAACACCACACTTCACCAATATCACTGTCAAACCATATCTGACTAATAGTACTGTCAAACCACACCTCACCAATATCACTGTCAAACTCTATCTCACCAATATCACTGTCAAACCGCACATCACCAATATCACTGTCAAACTCCACCTCACCAATATCACTGTCATACTCCACCTCACCAATATCACTGTCAAACTCCACCTCACCAATATAACTGTCAAACCGCACATCACCAATATCACTGTCAAACGACACCTCACCAATATCACTGTCAAACTCCACCTCACCAATATCACTGTCAAACCACACCTCGCCAATATCACTGTCAAACCGCCCCTCACCAATATCACTGACAAACTCCGCCTCACCAATATCACTGTCATACTCCACCTCACCAATATCACTGTCAAACCCCACCTCACCAGTATCACTGTCAAACCGCACATCACCAATATCACTGTCAAACGACACCTCACCAATATCACTGTCAAACTCCACCTCACCAATATCACTGTCACACCGCACCTCACCAATATCACTGTCAAACTCCACCTCATGAATATTACTGTCAAACTCTACTTCACCAATATCACTGTCAAACCACACCTCACCAATATCACTGTCAAAATGCATCTCACCAATATCACTGTCCAATCGCACCTCACCTATATCACTGTCAAACTCGACCTCACCAATATCACTGTCAAACCGCACCTCATCAATATCACTGTCACACCGCACCTCACTAATATCATCGTCAAACCACACCTCACCAATATCACTGTCAAACTCCACCTCACCAATATCACTATCAAACTCTACCTCACCAATATCACTCTCAAACCGCATCTCACCAATATCACTGTCAAACCACACGTTGCCAATATCCCTGTTAAACACCACCTCAACAGTTTTACTGTCAAATATCACCTCACCAATATCACTGTCAAACAGCATCTCACCAATATCACTGTCAAATATCACCTCACCAATGTCACTGTCAAACTGCCCCTCACCAATATCACTTTCAAACCGCACCTCACCAACATCACTGTCAAATACCATCTCACCAATATCACTGACAAACTGCACCTCACCAATATCACTGACAAACCGCACCTCACCAATATCACTGTCAAATACTATCTCACCAATATCACTGTCAAACCGCACTTCACCAATATCTCTGGCAAACCGCACCTCACCAATATCTCTGGCAAACCTCACCTCACCAAAATCACTGTAATGCCACACCTCACCAATATCATTGTAAAACCACACTTCACCAATATCACTGTCAAAATGCACCTTACCGATATCACTGTCAAACTCCATCTCACCAATATCACTGTCCAATCGCACCTCACCTATATCACTGTCAAACTCGACCTCACCAATATCACTGTCAAACCGCTCCTCACCAATATCACTGTAACACCACACTTCACCAATATCACTGTCAAACCGTATCTGACTAATAGTACTGTCAAACCACACCTCACCAATATCACTGTCAAACTCTATCTCACCAATATCACTGTCAAACCGCACATCACCAATATCACTGTCTATCTCCACCTCACCAATATCACTGTCATACTCCACCTCACCAATATCACTGTCAAACTCCACCTCACCAATATTACTGTCAAACCGCACATCACCAATATCACTGTCAAACGACACCTCACCAATATCACTGTCAAACTCCACCTCACCAATATCACTGTAAAACCGCACCTTACCAATATCATTGTCCAATTCCGCCTCACCAATATCACTGTCAAAACACACCTCACCAATACCACTGTCCAATCGCACCTCACCAATATCACTGTCAAACTCTACCTCACCAATATCACTGTCAAACCACACCTCACCTATATCACAGTCAACGTCCACCTCACTTATATCACTGTCAAATTCTACCTCACCAATATCACTGTCAAAATGCACCTCACCAATATCACTGTCAAACCACACCTCACCTTTATCACAGTCAAAATGCTCCTCACCAATATCACTGACAAACCACACCTCACCAATATCACTGTCAAACCATACATCACCAATATCACTGTCAAACCACATCTCAACAATACCACTGTCCAATCGCACATCACCAATATCACTGTCAAACCACACCTCGCCAATATCAATGTCAAAATGCACCTCACCAATATCACTGTCAAACCAGACCTCACCAATATCACTGTCAAACCACATCTCACCAATACCACTGTCCAATCGCACCTCACCTATATCACCGTCAAACTCCACCTCACCAATATCACTGTCAAACTCTACCTCACCAATATCACTGTCAAACTCTACCTCACCAATATCACTGTCAATCTCTACCTCACCAATACCACTGTCAAAATGCACCTCACCAATATCACTGTCAAACCACATCTCACCAATATCACTGTCAAACTCCACCTCACCAACATCACTGTCAAACTCTACCTCACCAATATCACTGTCAAAATGCACCTCACCAATATCACTGTCAAACCGCACCTCACCAATATCTCTGGCAAACCGTACCTCACCAATATCACTGTCAAACTCCACCTCACCAATATCACTGTCAAACTCTACCTCACCAATATCACTGTCAAAATGCACCTCACAAATATCACTGTCAAACCACATCTCACCAATATCACTGTCAAACTCCACCTCACCAATATCACTGTCAAACTCTACCTCACCAATATCACTGTCAAAATGCACCTCACCAATATCACTGTCAAACTCCACCTCACCTATATCACTGTCAAACTCGACCTCACTTATATCACTGTCAAACCGCACCTCACCAATATCACTGTCACACCGCACCTCACCAATATCACTGTCAAACCACACCTCACCAATATCACTGTCAAACTCCACCTCACCAGTATCACTGTCAAACTCTACCTCACCAATATCACTGTCAAACTGCATCTCACCAATATCACTGTCAAATATCACCTCACCAATGTCACTGTCAAACTGCCCTCACCAATATCACTGTCAAACTGCCCCTCACCAATATCACTTTCAAACCGCACATCACCAATATCACTGTCAAATACCATCTCACCAATATCACTGACAAACTGCACCTCACCAATATCACTGACAAACCGCACCTCACCAATATCACTGTCAAATACTATCTCACCAATATCACTGTCAAACCGCACTTCACCAATGTCTCTGGCAAACCGCACCTCACCAATATCTCTGGCAAACCTCACCTCACCAAAATCACTGTAATGCCACACCTCACCAATATCATTGTAAAACCGCACTTCACCAATATCACTGTCAAAATGCACCTTACCAATATCACTGTCAAACTCCATCTCACCAATATCACTGTCCAATCGCACCTCACCTATATCACTGTCAAACTCGACCTCACCAATATCACTGTCAAACCGCTCCTCACCAATATCACTGTAACACCACACTTCACCAATATCACTGTCAAACCGTATCTGACTAATAGTACTGTCAAACCACACCTCACCAATATCACTGTCAAACTCTATCTCACCAATATCACTGTCAAACCGCACATCACCAATATCACTGTCTATCTCCACCTCACCAATATCACTGTCATACTCCACCTCACCAATATCACTGTCAAACTCCACCTCACCAATATTACTGTCAAACCGCACATCACCAATATCACTGTCAAACGACACCTCACCAATATCACTGTCAAACTCCACCTCACCAATATCACTGTAAAACCGCACCTTACCAATATCATTGTCCAATTCCGCCTCACCAATATCACTGTCAAAACACACCTCACCAATACCACTGTCCAATCGCACCTCACCAATATCACTGTCAAACTCTACCTCACCAATATCACTGACAAACTGCACCTCACCTATATCACAGTCAACGTCCACCTCACTTATATCACTGTCAAATTCTACCTCACCAATATCACTGTCAAAATGCACCTCACCAATATCACTGTCAAACCACACCTCACCTATATCACAGTCAAAATGCTCCTCACCAATATCACTGACAAACCACACCTCACCAATATCACTGTCAAACCATACATCACCAATATCACTGTCAAACCACATCTCACCAATACCACTGTCCAATCGCACATCACCAATATCACTGTCAAACCACACCTCGCCAATATCAATGTCAAAATGCACCTCACCAATATCACTGTCAAACCAGACCTCACCAATATCACTGTCAAACCACATCTCACCAATACCACTGTCCAATCGCACCTCACCTATATCACCGACAACTCCACCTCACCAATATCACTGTCAAACTCTACCTCACCAATATCACTGTCAAACTCTACCTCACCAATATCACTGTCAATCCTTACCTCACCAATACCACTGTCAAAATGCACCTCACCAATATCACTGTCAAACCACATCTCACCAATATCACTGTCAACTCCATCTCACCAATATCACTGTCAAACCACACCTCACCAATATCACTGTCAAACTCCATCTCACCAATATCACTGTCCAATCGCACCTCACCTATATCACTGTCAAACCCGACCTCACTTATATCACTGTCAAACCGCACCTCACCAAAATCACTGTCACACCGCACCTCACTAATATCACTGTCAAACCACACCTCACCAGTATCACTGTCAAACTCTACCTCACCAATATCACTGTCAAAATGCACCTCACCAATATCACTGTCAATCTCTACCTCACCAATATCACTGTCAAACTCCACCTCATGAATATTACTGTCAAACTCTACTTCACCAATATCACTGTCAAACCACACCTCACCAATATCAATGTCAAAATGCACCTCACCAATATCACTGTCAAACCAGACCTCACCAATATCACTGTCAAACCACATCTCACCAATACCACTGTCCAATCGCACCTCACCTATATCACCGACAACTCCACCTCACCAATATCACTGTCAAACTCTACCTCACCAATATCACTGTCAAACTCTACCTCACCAATATCACTGTCAATCCTTACCTCACCAATACCACTGTCAAAATGCACCTCACCAATATCACTGTCAAACCACATCTCACCAATATCACTGTCAACTCCATCTCACCAATATCACTGTCAAACCACACCTCACCAATATCACTGTCAAACTCCATCTCACCAATATCACTGTCCAATCGCACCTCACCTATATCACTGTCAAACCCGACCTCACTTATATCACTGTCAAACCACACCTCACCAAAATCACTGTCACACCGCACCTCACTAATATCACTATCAAACCACACCTCACCAGTATCACTGTCAAACTCTACCTCACCAATATCACTGTCAAAATGCACCTCACCAATATCACTGTCAATCTCTACCTCACCAATATCACTGTCAAACTCCACCTCATGAATATTACTGTCAAACTCTACTTCACCAATATCACTGTCAAACCACACCTCACCAATATCACTGTCAAACTCCATCTCACCAATATCACTGTCCAATCGCACCTCACCTATATCACTGTCAAACTCGACCTCACCAATATCACTGTCAAACCGCACCTCATCAATATCACTGTCACACTGCACCTCACTAATATCACTGTCAAACCACACCTCACCAATATCACTGTCAAACTCCACCTCACCAATATCACTATCAAACTCTACCTCACCAATATCACTGTCAAAATGCACCTCACCAATATCACTGTCAAACTCCACCCCACCAACATCACTGTCAAACTCCATCTCACCAATACCACTGTCCAATCGCACCTCACCTATATCACTGTCAAACTCTACCTCACCAATATCACTGTCAAACCGCACCTCACCAATATCACTGTCACACCACACCTCACCAATATCACTGTCAAACCGCACCTCATCTATATCACAGTCAAACTCTACCTCACTTAAATCACTGTCAAACTCTACCTCACCAGTATCACTGTCAAACCACACCTCGCCAATATCACTGTCAAACCGCCCCTCACCAATATCACTGTAACACCACACTTCACCAATATCACTGTCAAACCGTATCTGACTAATAATACTGTCAAACCACACCTCACCAATATCACTGTCAAACTCGATCTCACCAATATCACTGTCAAACCGCACATCACCAATATCACTGTCAAACTCCACCTCACCAATATCACTGTCATACTCCACCTCACCAATATCACTGTCAAACTCCACCTCACCAATATAACTGTCAAACCGCACATCACCAATATCACTGTCAAACGACACCTCACCAATATCACTGTCAAACCACACCTCGCCAATATCACTGTCAAACCGCCCCTCACCAATATCACTGACAAACTCCGCCTCACCAATATCACTGTCATACTCCACCTCACCAATATCACTGTCAAACTCCACCTCACCAGTATCACTGTCAAACCGCACATCACCAATATCACTGTCAAACGACACCTCACCAATATCACTGTCAAACTCCACCTCACCAATGTCACTGTCACACCGCACCTCACCAATATCACTGTCAAACTCCACCTCATGAATATTACTGTCAAACTCTACTTCACCAATATCACTGTCAAACCACACCTCACCAATATCACTGTCAAAATGCATCTCACCAATATCACTGTCCAATCGCCCCTCACCTATATCACTGTCAAACTCGACCTCACCAATATCACTGTCAAACCGCACCTCATCAATATCACTGTCACACTGCACCTCACTAATATCATCGTCAAACCACACCTCACCAATATCACTGTCAAACTCCACCTCACCAATATCACTGTCAAAATGCACCTCACCAATATCACTGTCAAACTCCACCTCACCAACATCACTGTCAAACTCCATCTCACCAATATCACTGTCCAATCGCACCTCACCTATATCACTGTCAAACTCTACCTCACCAATATCACTGTCAAACCGCACCTCACCAATATCACTGTCACACCACACCTCACCAATATCACTGTCTAACCGCACCTCATCTATATCACAGTCAAACTCTACCTCACTTATATCACTGTCAAACTCTACCTCACCAGTATCACTGTCAAACCACACCTCGCCAATATCACTGTCAAACCGCCCCTCACCAATATCACTGTAACACCACACTTCACCAATATCACTGACAAACCGTATCTGACTAATAGTACTGTCAAACCACACCTCACCAATATCACTGTCAAACTCTATCTCACCAATATCACTGTCAAACCGCACATCACCAATATCACTGTCAAACTCCACCTCACCAATATCACTGTCATACTCCACCTCACCAATATCACTGTCAAACTCCACCTCACCAATATAACTGTCAAACCGCACATCACCAATATCACTGTCAAACGACACCGCACCAATATCACTGTCAAACTCCACCTCACCAATATCACTGTCAAACCACACCTCGCCAATATCACTGTCAAACCGCCCCTCACCAATATCACTGACAAACTCCGCCTCACCAATATCACTGTCATACTCCACCTCACCAATATCACTGTCATACTCCACCTCACCAATATTACTGTCAAACCGCACATCACCAATTCACTGGCAAACGACACCTCACCAATATCACTGTCAAACTCCACCTCACCAATATCACTGTCAAACTCCACATCACCAATATCACTGTAAAACCGCACCTTACCAATATCATTGTCCAATTCCGCCTCACCAATATCACTGTCAAAACACACCTCACCAATACCACTGTCCAATCGCACCTCACCAATATCACTGTCAAACTCTACCTCACCAATATCACTGTGAAACCACACCTCACCTATATCTCTGTCAAACTCCACCTCACTTATATCACCGTCAAACTCTACCTCACCAATATCACTGTCAAAATGCACCTTACCAATATCAATGTCAAACCACACCTCACCAATATCACTGTCAAAATGCTCCTCACCAATATCACTGTCCAATCGCACATCACCAATATCACTGTCAAACCACACCTCGCCAATATCACTGTCAAACCAGACCTCACCAATATCACTGTCAAACCACATCTCACCAATACCACTGTCCAATCGCACTTCACCTATATCACCGTCAAACTCCACCTCACCAATATCACTGTCAAACTCTACCTCACCAATATCACTGTCAATCTCTACCTTACCAATACCACTGTCAAAATGCACCTCACCAATATCACTGTCAAACCACATCTCACCAATATCACTGTCAAACTCCACCTCACCAACATCACTGTCAAACCCTACCTCACCAATATCACTGTCAAAATGCACCTCACCAATATCACTGTCAAACCGCACCTCACCAATATTTCTGGCAAACCGTACCTCACCAATATCACTGTCAAACTCCACCTCACCTATATCACTGTCAAACTCTACCTCACCAATATCACTGTCAAAATGCACCTCACAAATATCACTGTCAAACCACATCTCACCAATATCACTGTCAAACCCGACCTCACCAATATCACTGTCAAACTCTACCTCACCAATATCACTGTCAAAATGCACCTCACCAATATAACTGTCAAACCACACCTCACCAATATCACTGTCAAACCACACCTCACCAATATCACTGTCAAACCCGACCTCACCAATATCACTGTCAAACTCTACCTCACCAATATCACTGTCAAAATGCACCTCACCAATATAACTGTCAAACCACACCTCACCAATATCACTGTCAAACCGCACCTCACCAATATTTCTGGCAAACCGTACCTCACCAATATCACTGTCAAACTCCACCTCACCTATATCACTGTCAAACTCCATCTCACCAATATCACTGTCCAATCGCACCTCACCTATATCACTGTCAAACTCGACCTCACCAATATCACTGTCAAACCGCACCTCACCAATATCACTGTCACACCGGACCTCACTAATATCACTGTCAAACCACACCTCACCAATATCACTGTCAAACTCCACCTCACCAGTATCACTGTCAAACTCTACCTCACCAATATCACTGTCAAAATGCACCTCACCAATATCACTGTCAATCTCTACCTCACCAATATCACTGTCACACCGTACCTCACCAATATCACTGTCACACTCCACCTCACGAATATTACTGTCAAACTCTACTTCACCAATATCACTGTCAAACCACACCTCACCAATATCACTGTCAAACTCCATCTCACCAATATCACTGTCCAATCGCACCTCACCTATATCACTGTCAAACTCGACCTCACCAATATCACTGTCAAACCGCACCTCACCAATATCACTGTCACACTGCTCCTCACTAATATCACTGTCAAACCACACCTCACCAATATCACTGTCAAACTCCACCTCACCAATATCACTATCAAACTCTACCTCACCAATATCACTGTCAAAATGCACCTCACCAATATCACTGTCAAACTCCACCTCACCAACATCACTGTCAAACTCCATCTCACCAATACCACTGTCCAATCGCACCTCACCTATATCACTGTCAAACTCTACCTCACCAATATCACTGTCAAACCGCACCTCATCTATATCACAGTCAAACTCCACCTCACTTATATCACTGTCAAACTCTACCTCACCAATATCACTGTCAATCTCCACCTCACCAATATCACTGTCAAACCACACCTCACCAATATCATTGTCAAAATGCACCTTACCAATATCAATGTCAAAACACACCTCACCAATATCACTGTCAAACCGCACCTCATATATCACAGTCAAACTCCACCTCACTTATATCACTGTCAAACTCTACCTCACCAATATCACTGTCAAACTCTACCTCACCAATATCACTGTCAAACCACCCCTCACCAATATCACTGTCAATCTCCACCTCACCAATATCACTGTCAAACTCTACCTCACCAATATCACTGTCAAACTCTACCTCACCAATATCACCGTCAAACCGTACCTCACCAATATCACTGTCAAACCGCACCTCACCAATATCACTGTCAAACTGCACCTCACCAGTATCACTGTCAAACCGCATCTCACTGATATCACTGTCAAATAACACCTCACCAATATCACTGTCAAACCTCACCAATATCACTCTCAAACCGCACCTCACCAATATCACTCTCAAACCGCATCTCACCAATATCACTGTCAAAACGCACCTCACCAATATCACTGTCAAACCACACGTTGCCAATATCCCTGTTAAACACCACCTCAACAGTATTACTGTCAAATATCACCTCACCAATATCACTGTCAAACTGCATCTCACCAATATCACTGTCAAATATCACCTCACCAATGTCACTGTCAAACTGCCCTCACCAATATCACTGTCAAACTGCCCCTCACCAATATCACTTTCAAACCGCACATCACCAATATCACTGTCAAATACCATCTCACCAATATCACTGACAAACTGCACCTCACCAATATCACTGACAAACCGCACCTCACCAATATCACTGTCAAATACTATCTCACCAATATCACTGTCAAACCGCACCTCACCAATGTCTCTGGCAAACCGCACCTCACCAATATCTCTGGCAAACCTCACCTCACCAAAATCACTGTAATGCCACACCTCACCAATATCATTGTAAAACCGCACTTCACCAATATCACTGTCAAAATGCACCTTACCAATATCACTGTCAAACTCCATCTCACCAATACCACTGTCCAATCGCACCTCACCTATATCACTGTCAAACTCGACCTCACCAATATCACTGTCAAACCGCTCCTCACCAATATCACTGTAACACCACACTTCACCAATATCACTGTCAAACCGTATCTGACTAATAGTACTGTCAAACCACACCTCACCAATATCACTGTCAAACTCTATCTCACCAATATCACTGTCAAACCGCACATCACCAATATCACTGTCTATCTCCACCTCACCAATATCACTGTCATACTCCACCTCACCAATATCACTGTCAAACTCCACCTCACCAATATTACTGTCAAACCGCACATCACCAATATCACTGTCAAACGACACCTCACCAATATCACTGTCAAACTCCACCTCACCAATATCACTGTAAAACCGCACCTTACCAATATCATTGTCCAATTCCGCCTCACCAATATCACTGTCAAAACACACCTCACCAATACCACTGTCCAATCGCACCTCACCAATATCACTGTCAAACTCTACCTCACCAATATCACTGTCAAACCACACCTCACCTATATCACAGTCAACGTCCACCTCACTTATATCACTGTCAAATTCTACCTCACCAATATCACTGTCAAAATGCACCTCACCAATATCACTGTCAAACCACACCTCACCTATATCACAGTCAAAATGCTCCTCACCAATATCACTGACAAACCACACCTCACCAATATCACTGTCAAACCATACATCACCAATATCACTGTCAAACCACATCTCACCAATACCACTGTCCAATCGCACATCACCAATATCACTGTCAAACCACACCTCGCCAATATCAATGTCAAAATGCACCTCACAAATATCACTGTCAAACCAGACCTCACCAATATCACTGTCAAACCACATCTCACCAATACCACTGTCCAATCGCACCTCACCTATATCACCGACAACTCCACCTCACCAATATCACTGTCAAACTCTACCTCACCAATATCACTGTCAAACTCTACCTCACCAATATCACTGTCAATCTCTACCTCACCAATACCACTGTCAAAATGCACCTCACCAATATCACTGTCAAACCACATCTCACCAATATCACTGTCAACTCCATCTCACCAATATCACTGTCAAACCACACCTCACCAATATCACTGTCAAACTCCATCTCACCAATATCACTGTCCAATCGCACCTCACCTATATCACTGTCAAACCCGACCTCACTTATATCACTGTCAAACCGCACCTCACCAAAATCACTGTCACACCGCACCTCACTAATATCACTGTCAAACCAGACCTCACCAATATCACTGTCAAACTCCACCTCACCAGTATCACTGTCAAACTCTACCTCACCAATATCACTGTCAAAATGCACCTCACCAATATCACTGTCAATCTCTACCTCACCAATATCACTGTCAAACTCCACCTCATGAATATTACTGTCAAACTCTACTTCACCAATATCACTGTCAAACCACACCTCACCAATATCACTGTCAAACTCCATCTCACCAATATCACTGTCCAATCGCACCTCACCTATATCACTGTCAAACTCGACCTCACCAATATCACTGTCAAACCGCACCTCATCAATATCACTCTCACACTGCACCTCACTAATATCACTGTCAAACCACACCTCACCAATATCACTGTCAAACTCCACCTCACCAATATCACTATCAAACTCTACCTCACCAATATCACTGTCAAAATGCACCTCACCAATATCACTGTCAAACTCCACCCCACCAACATCACTGTCAAACTCCATCTCACCAATACCACTGTCCAATCGCACCTCACCTATATCACTGTCAAACTCTACCTCACCAATATCACTGTCAAACCGCACCTCACCAATATCACTGTCACACCACACCTCACCAATATCACTGTCAAACCGCACCTCATCTATATCACAGTCAAACTCTACCTCACTTAAATCACTGTCAAACTCTACCTCACCAGTATCACTGTCAAACCACACCTCGCCAATATCACTGTCAAACCGCCCCTCACCAATATCACTGTAACACCACACTTCACCAATATCACTGTCAATCCGTATCTGACTAATAATACTGTCAAACCACACCTCACCAATATCACTGTCAAACTCGATCTCACCAATATCACTGTCAAACCGCACATCACCAATATCACTGTCAAACTCCACCTCACCAATATCACTGTCATACTCCACCTCACCAATATCACTGTCAAACTCCACCTCACCAATATAACTGTCAAACCGCACATCACCAATATCACTGTCAAACGACACCTCACCAATATCACTGTCAAACCACACCTCGCCAATATCACTGTCAAACCGCCCCTCACCAATATCACTGACAAACTCCGCCTCACCAATATCACTGTCATACTCCACCTCACCAATATCACTGTCAAACTCCACCTCACCAGTATCACTGTCAAACCGCACATCACCAATATCACTGTCAAACGACACCTCACCAATATCACTGTCAAACTCCACCTCACCAATGTCACTGTCACACCGCACCTCACCAATATCACTGTCAAACTCCACCTCATGAATATTACTGTCAAACTCTACTTCACCAATATCACTGTCAAACCACACCTCACCAATATCACTGTCAAAATGCATCTCACCAATATCACTGTCCAATCGCCCCTCACCTATATCACTGTCAAACTCGACCTCACCAATATCACTGTCAAACCGCACCTCATCAATATCACTGTCACACTGCACCTCACTAATATCATCGTCAAACCACACCTCACCAATATCACTGTCAAACTCCACCTCACCAATATCACTATCAAACTCTACCTCACCAATATCACTGTCAAAATGCACCTCACCAATATCACTGTCAAACTCCACCTCACCAACATCACTGTCAAACTCCATCTCACCAATATCACTGTCCAATCGCACCTCACCTATATCACTGTCAAACTCTACCTCACCAATATCACTGTCAAACCGCACCTCACCAATATCACTGTCACACCACACCTCACCAATATCACTGTCAAACCGCACCTCATCTATATCACAGTCAAACTCTACCTCACTTATATCACTGTCAAACTCTACCTCACCAGTATCACTGTCAAACCACACCTCGCCAATATCACTGTCAAACCGCCCCTCACCAATATCACTGTAACACCACACTTCACCAATATCACTGACAAACCGTATCTGACTAATAGTACTGTCAAACCACACCTCACCAATATCACTGTCAAACTCTATCTCACCAATATCACTGTCAAACCGCACATCACCAATATCACTGTCAAACTCCACCTCACCAATATCACTGTCATACTCCACCTCACCAATATCACTGTCAAACTCCACCTCACCAATATAACTGTCAAACCGCACATCACCAATATCACTGTCAAACGACACCGCACCAATATCACTGTCAAACTCCACCTCACCAATATCACTGTCAAACCACACCTCGCCAATATCACTGTCAAACCGCCCCTCACCAATATCACTGACAAACTCCGCCTCACCAATATCACTGTCATACTCCACCTCACCAATATCACTGTCATACTCCACCTCACCAATATTACTGTCGAACCGCACATCACCAATATCACTGGCAAACGACACCTCACCAATATCACTGTCAAACTCCACCTCACCAATATCACTGTCAAACTCCACATCACCAATATCACTGTAAAACCGCACCTTACCAATATCATTGTCCAATTCCGCCTCACCAATATCACTGTCAAAACACACCTCACCAATACCACTGTCCAATCGCACCTCACCAATATCACTGTCAAACTCTACCTCACCAATATCACTGTGAAACCACACCTCACCTATATCACTGTCAAACCCCACCTCACTTATATCACTGTCAAACTCTAGCTCACCAATATCACTGTCAAAATGCACCTTACCAATATCAATGTCAAACCACACCTCACCAATATCACTGTCAAAATGCTCCTCACCAATATCACTGTCCAATCGCACATCACCAATATCACTGTCAAACCACACCTCGCCAATATCACTGTCAAAATGCACCTCACCAATATCACTGTCAAACCAGACCTCACCAATATCACTGTCAAACCACATCTCACCAATACCACTGTCCAATCGCACTTCACCTATATCACCGTCAAACTCCACCTCACCAATATCACTGTCAAACTCTACCTCACCAATATCACTGTCAATCTCTACCTTACCAATACCACTGTCAAAATGCACCTCACCAATATCACTGTCAAACCACATCTCACCAATATCACTGTCAAACTCCACCTCACCAACATCACTGTCAAACTCTACCTCACCAATATCACTGTCAAAATGCACCTCACCAATATCACTGTCAAACCGCACCTCACCAATATTTCTGGCAAACCGTACCTCACCAATATCACTGTCAAACTCCACCTCACCTATATCACTGTCAAACTCTACCTCACCAATATCACTGTCAAAATGCACCTCACAAATATCACTGTCAAACCACATCTCACCAATATCACTGTCAAACCCGACCTCACCAATATCACTGTCAAACTCTATCTCACCAATATCACTGTCAAAATGCACCTCACCAATATAACTGTCAAACCACACCTCACCAATATCACTGTCAAACCACACCTCACCAATATCACTGTCAAACCCGACCTCACCAATATCACTGTCAAACTCTATCTCACCAATATCACTGTCAAAATGCACCTCACCAATATAACTGTCAAACCACACCTCACCAATATCACTGTCAAACCGCACCTCACCAATATTTCTGGCAAACCGTACCTCACCAATATCACTGTCAAACTCCACCTCACCTATATCACTGTCAAACTCCATCTCACCAATATCACTGTCCAATCGCACCTCACCTATATCACTGTCAAACTCGACCTCACCAATATCACTGTCAAACCGCACCTCACCAATATCACTGTCACACCGGACCTCACTAATATCACTGTCAAACCACACCTCACCAATATCACTGTCAAACTCCACCTCACCAGTATCACTGTCAAACTCTACCTCACCAATATCACTGTCAAAATGCACCTCACCAATATCACTGTCAATCTCTACCTCACCAATATCACTGTCACACCGTACCCCACCAATATCACTGTCACACTCCACCTCACGAATATTACTGTCAAACTCTACTTCACCAATATCACTGTCAAACCACACCTCACCAATATCACTGTCAAACTCCATCTCACCAATATCACTGTCCAATCGCACCTCACCTATATCACTGTCAAACTCGACCTCACCAATATCACTGTCAAACCGCACCTCACCAATATCACTGTCACACTGCTCCTCACTAATATCACTGTCAAACCACACCTCACCAATATAACTGTCAAACTCCACCTCACCAATATCACTATCAAACTCTACCTCACCAATATCACTGTCAAAATGCACCTCACCAATATCACTGTCAAACTCCACCTCACCAACATCACTGTCAAACTCCATCTCACCAATACCACTGTCCAATCGCACCTCACCTATATCACTGTCAAACTCTACCTCACCAATATCACTGTCAAACCGCACCTCATCTATATCACAGTCAAACTCCACCTCACTTATATCACTGTCAAACTCTACCTCACCAATATCACTGTCAATCTCCACCTCACCAATATCACTGTCAAACCACACCTCACCAATATCATTGTCAAAATGCACCTTACCAATATCAATGTCAAAACACACCTCACCAATATCACTGTCAAACCGCACCTCATATATCACAGTCAAACTCCACCTCACTTATATCACTGTTAAACTCTACCTCACCAATATCACTGTCAAACTCTACCTCACCAATATCACTGTCAAACCACCCCTCACCAATATCACTGTCAATCTCCACCTCACCAATATCACTGTCAAACTCTACCTCACCAATATCACTGTCAAACTCTACCTCACCAATATCACTGTCAAAATGCACCTCACCAATATCACTGTCAAACCACACCTCACCAATATCACTTTTAATCTCCACCTCACCAATATCACTGTCCAATCGCACCTCACCTATATCACTGTCAAACTCTACCTCACCAATATCACTGTTAAACCACACCTCACCAATATCACTGTCACACCGCACCTCACTAATATCACTGGCAAACTACACCTCACCAATATCACTGTCAAACTCCACCTCACCAATATCACTGTCAAACTCTACCTCACCAAAATCACTGTCAAAATGCACCTCACCAATATCACTGTCAAACTCCACCTCACCAACATCACTATCAAACTCCATCTCACCAATACCACTGTCCAATCGCACCTCACCTATATCACTGTCAAACTCTACCTCACCAATATCACTGTCAAACCACACCTCACCAATATCACTGTCAAACTCCACCTCACCAACATCACTATCAAACTCCATCTCACCAATACCACTGTCCAATCGCACCTCACCTATATCACTGTCAAACTCTACCTCACCAATATCACTGTCAAACCGCACCTCACCAATATCACTGTCACACCGCACCTCACCAATATCACTGTCAAACCGCACCTCACCTATATCACAGTCAAACTCCACCTCACTTATATTACTGTCAAACTCTACCTCACCAATATCACAGTCAAACTCCACCTCACTTATATCACTGTCAAACTCTACCTCACCAATATCACTGTCAAAGTCTACCTCACCAATATCACTGTCAAACTCCACCTCACTTATATCACTGTCAAACTCTACCTCACCAACATCACTGTCAAAATGCACCTCACCTATATCACAGTCAAACTCCACCTCACTTATATCACTGTCAAACTCTACCTCACCAATCTAACTGTCAAACTCTACCTCACCAATATCACTGTCAAAATACACCTCACCAATATCACTGTCAAACCACACCTCACCAATATCATTGTCAAAATGCACCTTACCAATATCAATGTCAAAACACACCTCACCAATATCACTGTCAAACTCCATCTCACCAATATCACTGTCAAATATCACCTCACCAATATCACTGTCAAACCTCACCTATATCACTGTCAAACTCTACCTCACTTATATCACTGTCAAACCACACCTCACCAATATCACTGTCACACCGCACCTCACTAATATCACTGGCAAACTACACCTCACCAATATCATTGTCAAAATGCACCTCACCAATATCACTGTCAAACTCTACCTCACCAATATCATTGTCAAAATGCACCTCACCTATATCACTGTCAAACTCTACCTCACCAATATCACTGTCAAACCACACCTCACCAATATCACTGTCAAACTCCACCTCACCAACATCACTATCAAACTCCATCTCACCAATACCACTGTCCAATCGCACCTCACCTATATCACTGTCAAACTCTACCTCACCAATATCACTGTCAAACTGCACCTCACCAATATCACTGTCACACCGCACCTCACCAATATCACTGTCAAACCGCACCTCACCTATATCACAGTCAAACTCCACCTCACTTATATTCCTGTCAAACTCTACCTCACCAATATCACTGTCAAAAAGCACCTCACCAATATCACTGTCAAACTCTACCTCACCTATATCACAGTCAAACTCCACCTCACTTATATCACTGTCAAACTCTACCTCACCAATATCACTGTCAAACTCCACCTCACCAATATCACTGTCAAACTCTACCTCACCAACATCACTGTCAAAAAGCACCTCACCAATATCACCATCACACCGCACCTCACCAATATCACTGTCAAACCGCACCTCACCTATATCACAGTCAAACTCCACCTCACTTATATCACAGTCAAACTCCACCTCACTTATATCACTGTCAAACTCTACCTCACCAATATCACTGTCAAACTCTACCTCACCAATATCACTGTCAAACTCCACCTCACCAATATCACTGTCAAACTCTACCTCACCAACATCACTGTCAAAAAGCACCTCACCAATATCACTGTCAAACTCTACCTCACCTATATCACAGTCAAACTCCACCTCACTTATATCACTGTCAAACTCTACCTCACCTATATCACAGTCAAACTCCACCTCACTTATATCACTGTCAAACTCTACCTCACCAATATCACTGTCAAACTCTCCCTCACCAATATCACTGTCAAACTCCACCTCACCAATATCACTGTCAAACTCTACCTCACCAACATCACTGTCAAAAAGCACCTCACCAATATCACTGTCAAACTCTACCTCACCTATATCACAGTCAAACTCCACCTCACTTATATCACTGTCAAACTCTACCTCACCAATATAACTGTCAAACTCTACCTCACCAATATCACTGTCAAAATACACCTCACCAATATCACTGTCAAACCACACCTCACCAATATAATTGTCAAAATGCACCTTTCCAATATCAATGTCAAAACACACCTCACCAATATCACTGTCAAACTCCATCTCACCAATATCACTGTCAAACCTCACCTATATCACTGTCAAACTCTACCTCACCAATATCACTGTCAAACCACACCTCACCAATATCACTGGCAAACTACACCTCACCAATATCACTGTCAAACTCCACCTCACCAATATCACTGTCAAACTCTACCTCACCAATATCACTGTCAAAATGCACCTCACCAATATCACTGTCAAACTCTACCTCACCAATATCACTGTCAAAATGCACCTCACCAATATCACTGTCAAACTCTACCTCACCAATACCACTGTCAAACCGCACCTCACCAATATCACTGTCACACCGCACCTCACCAATATCACTGTCAAACCGCACCTCACCTATATCACAGTCAAACTCCACCTCACTTATATTACTGTCAAACTCTACCTCACCAATATCACTGTCAAAATGCACCTCACCAATATCACTGTCAAACTCTACCTCACCAATATCACTGTCAAAATACACCTCACCAATATCACTGTCAAACCACACCTCACCAATATCACTGTCAAACTGCACCTCACCTATATCACAGTCAAACTCCACCTCACTTATATCACTGTCAAACTCTACCTCACCAATATCACTGTCAAACCGTACCTCACCAATATCACTGTCAAACTCCACCTCACCAATATCACTGTCAAACTCTACCTCACCAATACCACTGTCACACCGTACCTCACCAATATCACTGTCAAACTCCATCTCACCGATATCACTGTAAAACCGCGCGTCACCAATATCATTGTCAAAATGCACCTTACCAATATCAATGTCAAAACACACCTCACCAATATCTCTGTCAAATTCCATCTCACCAATATCAATGTCAAATATTACCTCACCAATATCACTGTCAAACCTCACCCATATCACTGTCAAACTCCGTCTCACCAATATCACTGTCAAACTCCACCTCACCAATATCACTGTTAAAATGCACTTCACCAATATCACTGTCAAAATGCACTTCACCAATTATCACTGTCAAACTCCATCTCACCAATATCTCTGGCAAACCGCACCTCACCAATATCACTGTCAAACTCCACCTCACCTCACTGTCAAACTCCGCCTCTCCAATTTCACTGTTAAATCGAACCTCACTGTTTTCACTGTTAAATCGAACCTCTGATATCACTGTCAAACTCCATGTAACCAATATCACCTCAAATTGCACCTCACCAATATCACTGTCAAACCCCTCACCAATTCTACTGTCAAAGTGTACCTCATCAATCTCACTGTCAAACCACACTGCTGAAAAACTGCACTTGTCCAATTTGAGCATCATTAAACTCCACTGCTTGACTGTCACACTCCATCAAATGCACTGCCACACTGTTACATTCCAGCAGCCCCTGTGAAGCCTAAAATTCATCAACGCCACTTTATTCCTGATGAAGGGCTTTTGCCCGAAACGTCGATTTTGCCTGTCCTCGGATGCTGCCTGAATTGCTGTGCTCTTCCAGCACCACTAATCCAGAATCTGGTTTCCAGCATCTGCAGTCATTGTTTTTACCTCACTGTAAACCTCCACCAATCCAGTGGGCACACTGCCGTACTGCACCACCTCCGCTGGAGTATGAGTACTGTCTGACTCCAGCAGTATCTGGAACACTGCTCAAGTGTAAGACTTCCACTGGGGTAATCTCAAACACCAACAGTCCCATTGCTGCACTATAAACAATCACTGATTCCACTGTTGCACTGTCAAGTTCCACTGCCACCCTTTCATGCATTACCAAGCTTCGTTAAACCCCAACGTTCTCATTCCAGTTTGCCCATCTCCCTGACACTAATTCCCAAGTCTTCCAAACCATGACCGATCCTCCCCTCACCACCATTGAAAATGAAGGAATGAGAAACAGACCCTTTTCCCTCATCCCTAAATAGGCTAAATCTGTTTCTGCTCTTTGTGTAGTGAAGTCATTACTTGCAACTCTGTTGCCCCAATTCCACTCCTCTTAAATTTCTTATGTTGGGAAAAAGTTTCAAAACAATTTACTTTTTATACTAGATGTGATTGATATTACTTAGATCATCTTTCTGAAAGTAAGAAGTTACCTCAAGAAAAACTGCGGCATGACAATTCTGCTCCTTTGACATCATTGATAATTTAGTGATGACTTTCTAAAGTTTTAAAATTCCTTCATTTTTATCCTATACAACAAAACTCAGCGATCATGTTGTGTACGAGGGCTGAGTCAGGGTGGGTGAATGAATACCTGTGCCAAACAGAAAACGGCTACATCTGATAGCTTTAAAGAAATGTTGCTCACATTAAAGGTGGGAGGAAAGGGATTTTAGATCTGTTCATTGAATGACTGCAAAAGAAAATAAACCTGATGAAGTGCAGACCTTCAGTCTGTTTCCCATTTTGCAAGATTTCAATGCCTGATGATGCCAAGGTCAGTGACTGCTGGATTATAAATTCACTCTGTAGATTTTCAGTTGGACTGTTGAACAGATGACAACATTTTTGCATTTCAAAGTCACTGGATTGAATGACGAGGCTGTAAACCAGCTTATCAAAGGGGGAAAACGGTACGTCAAATACATAACTTGCATTTTCCAAATTAATGTTAATTTTAACTTGATGTAATTATAATTTGTATAATCTGATTAAATTGAAGCATTATAATCAGAGTATGCGATGTTGTTACTTCCATTGTCTAGATTTTCAGAAAATTTTAAAGTTCCTACTGATTTGGAAAGTTAAGAAACCCCATTTAAAATCTATCCTAACTTCAACAGTGCTTGCTGAAAGGCATATTTGTAAGCCTGTGAAGAGCCAGTACATGAAAGTAATTTTATGTGTCTGTTAATGGGTGAGTAAGTAGTGGAAAGATTTCATTGTGTACAGAAACCTTGAAGTGATTAGGAAAAGGATGACAAAGTACTATTTAATCTTTGATAAAACAATTTGCATTTGGATATTACCTGTAAAGGTGAAAACCATTCGAAGATATGCTAGAAGTAGACATCTCTAAAGAATGGAGAAAGTGAGGTCTGCAGATGCTGGAGTTCGGAGTCGAGAGTGTGTTGCTCATGTCAGGCAGCATCCGAGGAGCAGGAGAATCGACTTTCCAGGCCAGAGCCCTTCATCAGGAATTCATTCCTGATGAAGGGCTCCGGCCCAAAACGTCGATTCTCCTGCTCCTTGGATGCTGCCTGACCTGCTATGCTTTTCCATCAACACACTCTCGTCTCTAAAAAATGCTTTTCCCCAGATTATGAAGGGAATTACAAAAATTCAGCAGCAGTGAATGAAGGGAATGTTATCTTTACAGAAGTAAGTCATGGTTGGTATATAAAATACGATAACTCAATATTGCTGCTCCAAAAAATTTTCTAACAATTATCAGCTGTTCCAAGCTTAGATCTAGAAATTTGTCTGTGCTGGCAGGTTGGTGCAATGCAGGGATAACAAGAGTTATCATTTTGGTGGCAGTCCCCAGTGGTTCATCTGAGGTTCACTGGTTAGTTTACCTATGGAGCACATTTTCCAAATACAGCTGGTCTTCATAAGAAGAAATTGAAGTGCCTTGTGACTTTCTGTGAATGGGAGAGCTAACTCTTTGGTGTCCCTAATACTGAGGAGACCTCTAATATCAATACAACAGGTATAAGGTAGACACTGCAGAGGATTGAGAGCATGAAATCACATTTTATCTTACCTAGCATAAGGATTTGTGTTACTGTGCAATTGCGCATTAAATGTATTGGATTACAACAAATTATGGATTATAGGGAAACTATTTCAATCTTAATATTGTTCCGCACATTAGATTAATCCAATTTTTCTAACTTACAAAAGACAAGGGCTGCTGCATGTTTTGATACAGTAGCTTCATTTTTCGAGAACATAATAATCAGTGGTACTAAAAATATACAACATTGCATCTGTTAGAACTGATTGAACAATGGCAGCTCGTCCAACTCAGGAAAACACGGAGAACATTCCGGACTTTGTCCAGTTAAATGACCTGGCTTGTGAAACAACAGGAGCAAAGGTAAACTCACATTGGTGCTCATGAATTTGACAAGCTCTATGTGGAATGTAAAATAAGTATGTTATTTTTGATTTGAAGATTTTTACTTTCCCAAAGTGGCCTAAAACCATTGAAATATTTTGGAAATGCAGATATTATGATGTCACAAAATGCAGCAACTAGTTAGCTCACCATAAAGACCCATGGAAAGCAAATAAATTATGGTTAATTTTGGCTAATTCACTAGAAAAAATACCCTACAGATCTTCAAACGTAAAGTAAGATCTTTTACATAAAGATGTACAGCATGGAAACAGACTCTTCGGTCCAACCCGTCCATGCCGACCAGATATCCCAACCCGATCTAGTCCCACTTGCCAGCAACCGGCCCATATCCCTCCAAACCCTTCCTATTCCTATACCCATCCAAATGCCTCTTAAATGGTGCAATTGTACCAGCCTCCACCATTTCCTTGGGCAGCTCATTCCATACATGTACCACTCTCTGCGTGAAAACGTTGCCCCTGAGGTCTCTTTTATATCTTTCCCCGTCACCCTAAACCTATGCCCTCTAGTTCTGGACTCACCAACCCCAAGGAAAAGACTTTGCATATTTACCCTATCCATGCCCCTCATAATTTTGTAAATCTCTATAAGGTCACCCCTCATCCTCCAGGGAAAACAGCCCCAGCCTGATCAGCCTCTCCCTATAGCTCAAATCCTCCAACCCTAGCAACATCCTTGTAAATCTTTTCTGAACCCTTTCAAGTTTCACAACATCTTTCCGATAGGATGGAGACCAGAATTTCACGCAGTATTCCAAAAGTGGCCTAACCAATGTCCTGTATAGCCACAACATGACTTCCCAACTCCTGTACTCAATACTCTGACCAATAAAGGAAAGCATACCAAATGCCTTCTTCACTATCCTATCTACCTGTAACTCCACTTTCAAGGAGCTATGAACCTGCACTCCAAGGTCTCTTTGTTCAGCAACAACTCCCTAGGACCTCACCATAAAGTGGATAAGTCCTGCTAAGATTTGCTTTCCCAAAATGCAGCACCTTGCATTTATCTAAATTAAACTCCATCTGTCACTTTTCAGCCCACTGGCCCATCTGATCAAGATCCCGTTGTAGTCTGAGGTAACCTTATTCGCTGTCCACTACACCCCCAATTTTGGTGTCATGTGCAAACTTACTGACTATACCTCTTATGCTCACATCCAAATCATTTATGTAAATGATGAAGAGTAGTAGACCCAGCACTGATCCTTGTGGCACTCCACTGATCACAATGTGGAGTTTGCACATTGTCCCTGTGTCTGTGTGGGTTTCCTCCCACAAACCAAAAGATGTGCAGGATAAGTGGATTGGCCATGCTAAATTTCCCATAGTGTCTGGTGATGTGTAGGTTAGGTGCAATAGTAAATATAGGGGAATGAGTCTGGGTGGGTTGTTTTTCATGGGTCAGTGTGGACCTGTTGGACTGAAAGACCTATTTCCACATAATAATGAGTCTATTTGTAGCCTATAGCATACCCCAAGTAGCAGCATCTTATCTTTTTAATTCTCAACCCTAACCAAATAGACTCTGTCCTTGCTTTTTCAAGAGCATCCCTTCTTTTCAATATTGCAATGTTATTCAAAGCCATGAATGTCACTCCACCTCCCTTTTCTGAACACTTTATATTTTTGCATATTAAATGCCATGTCCTTACCATTTTTAAGCCATGTTTGGTTATGGCCACCACATCATATTTCTACTTTTGATTTGTGTTATAACTCACCAAAGTTATTTCCAACACTTTGTGTGCAGGCATCGGGCACTTTCTCACAGGCAACTGACCATGCAGGGAACATCAAAACAGCAATTCAATATTGTCCATGTCCCCAGCAGTGGTGATCTTCCGAGGTCCTGTAAGGGGGTTAGAGTAAGTTCCAGTGTGAAGGACAACACTGATACTTACGGAATCACAGGAGCTCTCTTGCTCCCTCTGGTGCCTTGTTTACAAAAGTACAATGACACCATGCAACACAATTTCTAATCTGTAAAACACTCTTTAGCCAAAATGGTTGTTTTGATTAGATTACTTGCAGTATGGAAACAGGCCCTTCGGCCCAACAAGTCCACACTGACCCGCCGAAGCGCAACCCACCCATACCCCTACATTTACCCCTTCTTACTTAACACTACGGGCAATTTAGCATGGCCAATTCACCTGACCTGCACATCTTTTGGACTGTAGGAGGAAACCGGAGCACCCGGAGGAAACCCACGCAGACACAGGGAGAATGTGCAAACTCCACACGGTCAGTCGCCTGAGTCGGGAATTGAACCCGGGTCTCTGGCGTTGTGAGGCAGCAGTGCTAACCACTGTGCCACTGTGCCGCCCACACTTTGACAAACTCGGCAATGATAACTTGTCTGATAACCAATATTACCTATATTAGTCAAGTATTTAGTTAAGTAATTAAGTTGCTTAATTATGAGAGCTTTGTTATCAAATATAAATCAGGATTTACTTGTTTCGAGTGCTCATAAATTGATGTGGTTTTAGAGTTAATCTGCCTTTTTTGAAATTAAACAAACATTTAAGGGATACCTGCACCCTAGTGTATTCTCCATGCACTCCATGTACCATCCACTCCCTGTATCT
The DNA here is from genome assembly GCF_037043375.1 of Chiloscyllium plagiosum. Lineage (NCBI taxonomy): Eukaryota > Metazoa > Chordata > Chondrichthyes > Orectolobiformes > Hemiscylliidae > Chiloscyllium > Chiloscyllium plagiosum. The sequence continues at coordinate 24,284,655 of NW_028270141.1, read as the reverse complement.
CTCACTTTTATCTACAATTGTACGATGTTACCTTTTTCTATATTGTTCTGATAACTTGCACTAGAATGTGTGAACACCCGCCAGGTGTCATTAGTGCACGTATTCTTTCACCACCGGTAAGAACTGCGTAACTGTACTCAGTTCCTTTATTTACTGATAAAGATAAGAAACTTAACACATGGAGGACCATGGGAAAAGACCAATGTTCTTTCCAACTTCTTTTTCAGGTCCTGTTTGCAACAGATGATTGGTTTGCAGCTGCAGAGAATCTTTTGAAGGTCAGCATGATGGTTTAATTTATTTTGCAAGCAGTGAATTGAGCAATAAATTGCAATGATCCATCAATAATTTTGCATCACACATTCCTAAATAACTATGCTTTATTGCATGCATGTTTTGCTCTAAATAACTTGAGGCAAAATGTGCCATTTGAAAATAATTGGCACATTGTGAAAAACAAGGGTATGACTGAACTTTGTAAAACTCTTAAATCAGGTTTGTGACTTATGAACACTGAGAGAATTTTGAAATTATTGAAAATTGTCTACCATTTTCTACCAAGGTCTGTTAGAAATTCCTTTTTACTACTTCAGCGTGCAGAATTCACCCATCACTTGAAGGCAATAAGAACCATAATTCCAGAAGCTTTATTTCCTGCTGCTCAATAATAACATGTATTAATATGGTTCCGTTAATGTGGAGATGGATCCTTAGCACATTATAGAAGAGGGTGGGAATAAAGGAGAAGATAGAATACCAAGTGAGACTTGGATCTTGGGTGGACTGACGATGAAGAGTTTCACAAAGTAGGATTAAGATGATTGAAGACTCTGCTATCAACAGTAAGGTCATGGGAAGTAGTGATAAGTAAGGAGTACTGGGCGGAGAGGGTTTGAAGACCCTAGGGAGGGGTGAGTTTTACTTTTTGTGCAGGGAGGAAAGAAAGTTTGTACTATAATCTGATGGGGTGCATTGATGCACGGGGGAACCTTCTGAAAATTGTACCCTACCCAAGTTTACAATCCAGTTTTAAAAACTGGACTGTCTGACTACTGCCAGCTGTCCATGCCAACTATGTTATTGCATTGGCTATGCAACACTGGACTTAATTGAGGCTTTTGCAAGTTCAATTAACTGTTAATTATTTAATTGCATCTTGTGTATGAGCTGCCCACCCTCCAAAATATGGGAATGAGCTAAGGTATGGCTGGGTAGTGATTATCTGGGTACCATCCCTTTTTGATAGTGCCCTACCAGCTGAAAATACACTATGCCCATGATATCCAGGTCCCTGTGTAAACTCATCCCTGTTCAGTCTAATGAAACTCATTTCATGTGGGATTCTTCCAGATGAGAGGTCTATCCCATTAGTGTGGCTAGGTTTGAGGTATAATCCAAGAGAGTTTTAATAATGCACTCATCCAATTTCTTTATCGCAAATTTTAAAACCAATAATTTTATAGCGAGAAGCACCACAATGGAAAGCAGAAGATTTCACCATTTTTGGCAAATGGATGGATGGCTGGGAAACTAGGAGAAAACGAATTTCAGGTAAATGAAAATCGAAACCAAACATTTAGTTTTTAAGGTAAAGTTGTGGAGTTTCTTTCAACAATCTTAGTGAATGAAACGCTATAACAATGACTCTGTTTAATTTGATATATGTATCAGACAGATGAAAAGGAAAGGCTTGTAGAAATATGCTGTTTTTTTCAGGATCAAAGTGCTTTCCAGCCAGTGAAATCATTTTGAAGTGTAATTGCTGTTGTCATGCAGAAAACATGGTCACCAGATTTGACCACAGCATATTCCCACAAACAGTGACGTGACATTGACCAGATAACCTTTTTTTAAGTGACGTTGATTGAAGAATAATCGTTGCCCAGGGCAGCAGGAGATAACTAGGAGAAAGTGAGGACTGCAGGTGCTGGAGAGTCAGATTCGAAAAGGGTGGTGCTGGAAAAGCACAGCAGGTCAGGCAGCATCCGAGGAGCAGGCGAGTTGACATTTCAGACATTCCTGATGAAGGGCTTATGCCCGAAGCATTGACTCTCCTGCTCCTCAGATGCGACCTGACCTGTTGTGCTTTTCCAGCACCACCCTTTTTGACTCATCAGGGGAAACTCCCTTGCTCTCGTTTGGAGTGTAGCCATGGGATGTTTTCCATTCATCTGAACATCCAGATAGGGCCTAGGTTTAACAGTTCATCTGAAAGACAACACCTCTAGCAGGACATGTAGCACATCCATGTTTGCATGCTCAAGTCTCAAGAGGGATTTATGTCTCATAAGTGAAAATGTGACCAGCTCAGTCTTAGCCAACATTCCCTCTCAGCTGAGCACTTGAACACATGTGCAGTCACTCCAGTGTTCCATACATGATTGCTTTGGCTCGCTGATTGTGGCATTGATTTCTGGTTCCATCAGTTGCTGCAGCACACAAACTTGGAGGCCTTTGTAACCACCAAGAAAATTACAGAGAGCACTAGTCACAGTGGATGCACAAACTATTGGCAACAGCCACAACATATAAAAGTAACCAATGTTGTACTAGAGGAAACACATACTATGGTACACAGTCATTCATTGGGCCCTGGGGAGTGTTATAGAACAAAGAGATCTAAAGGTATAAAGGTTCACAGCTCTTTGAAAGTGGAATCACAGGTAGTCAGGGTGGTGAAGAGGGCTTTCGGCATGCTTGCTTTTATCCGTCACAGCACTGAGTATAGGAGTTAGGATGTCTTGTCGCATTGTACAACATGTTGGTGAGGCTACATTTGGAGTACTGCATGCAGTTTTGGTCGCCCCACTATAGAAAAGATGTTATTAAACTAGAAAGAGTACAGAAAAGATTTTCTAGGATACTATCTGGACTGGAAGGTTTGAGTTATAAGGAGAGTTTGGATAGACTGGGTCTTGTTTTCCATTTTCCTGAGGGTGACCTTATAGAGGTCCATAAAATCATGAGAGCCATAGACAAGGCAGGTACCTAACAGCTTTTCCCCATGGCTGAGGAGCCTAAAACTAGAGGGTATAGGTTTACGTTGAGAGGGGAGAAATACAAAAGGGTCCAGACGAATAATTTTTCCATAAGAAGGTAGTGTCTGAAACGGGTTGCAGAGGTAGTGGTAAAAGTGAGTACAATTTAAGAAACATTTAGATAGATAAATGGATGGGATTGGTATGGAGGGATATGGACCAGGGAAAAAGTGAGGACTGCAGATGCTGGAGAGTCAGCGTTGAAAAGGGTGACACTGGAAATGCACAGCAGGTCAGGCAGCTTCCAAGGAGCTGGAGAGTTGATGATTCAGGCATAAGCCCTTAATCAGGAATGTCCAAAAACAATCATGTGGCACTATTTAATTGTGAAAACTGGGTGCATGGGCAACTTGGGCCTATAAGCCTATTTCCATGCTGTAGATCTCTGTGACTCGATGGTGAGTTCTCTGTTAAGGAGATAGAAAAGAGCTCCCCTCATAGCTCTGTTGAATACAGCTTTAGCAATTGTAGAACTGAGCCAGACAAACCAAATCTTTCTTTGGTGAAACAAAATAGAACTGTGGATGCAAGAAATCTGCAGTAAATCTGGAAATCTGAACTGAAATCCTGGAAGAAAGGTCACTGCTTTCTCTCTACAGATGCGGTCAAACCTGTTGGGTTTCTCCAGCAATTTCTGTTTTTGTTTCAGAGTCTGACTTTGGTCCTTGGTTGTGTTGAGCTAGCTGAACATAGCAAAGGATAGTGCCCGAGACATGATGATGAACAAAATCAGTTAGAATTTGGGTGAGGACTGGATTGTGCTGAACTGTGATGATTCCATGGTAAAATGGCCTACCAATACTGAATTCATAAGCTCACACACGAAGAATAGCTACATGGGTGCAACTGGAAAATACTCTGGCACTTTTCAAGCTTTTTCATGGCACAACCCAATGCCCTAAAGAAAGAAAAAAGAATAAAACTGGAGAGGATCAAAAGAGAATAAAAATTAAGTATTACAGCAATGGCCTTTCATGTTAGTTACACACAATATAAGGGGGTTATTTTTAATCATGCAGCAACTAATAATAACAAAGCTATTAGCTGAGGTAAACTTGAGCCTTGATGATGGACTTGAAGGTTTCTGATAGGATGATTTGTTAAACTATACAAATCAAAATTTTTAGGGTATTTAGGGCAAAAGCTGACTGAAAAGATTTGAAGCATGTTCTTGTCCTTTAGAATGACCTGCCTACCCTGAGTTTGTTAGTACAAAATAACAATATATGGTTGTCCACCATCTTTTAATGATGTCCAGGAATTCAGCTGGCAATTTTTCAAGCCTCTCATTCCTCCACCATCAAACACAGATTGCCCCAGATATACCTCTTTAATAAATGCTATAATTTTGAACTTCCTCTCCTCTGGTCCTCTATTTGCTCTGATAAAGTTGTCTCTACTGACTTGCTCAACAGCCTTTCCTCTAGCAATCTTCAAGGTCTTCCACTGCTGGATTTTCAAGATGGAAGGCTACAGACTTGAGTGCATCTTATGTATGATTGACTTGGTCATTGATTTCCATTTTTTTAAATGTGTTCATATGTGGGATTCAATGGCTGGGCCAGCATTTTTTGACCACCTGTAATCACCCTTTAGAAGGTGGAGGCGCGTTGCCTTTTTGAAACTCTGTAGTATTTGCCGTAGAGGGACACCTCAGTGCTGTTAGAAAGGGAGCACCAGGACTTTGACTCAAGACATTGAAGGAATGGCAACATATTTGACAGGACAATCTTGAAAAGAATGTAAAGTCTGCCTCTCCTTGGCAAAATCCCTCCAATTACTACATTATCATTTGATTGAAGGATTAAGATAGACCCAATTCTTCTCTCAAATTCAAACTTCTTCTCTGATTCAATGTTGTTTCAGCTTCTCCCCCCTCAACTTCACTGACCAGACTGAAGTATGTGAATTCTATTATTTCATCAATCCCTCTGCCTTTCTTCTGCTCAGATATTGGCCAATGTATTGAGTAAGGAACCGCCCCTTGTGTTGTGAGGAAAATTTATATGTCATACCTCACTGTTTTGGTGACTTTGCAACCAAGTCTTCTCACAAACCACTGAGGAACACACTGTGATGAAACAGGTTCTGTGGAAAATCAGAAACTGAATTCCCGTGACCGGTGAACACATTATTGGAGATCAAATAGCATCACCAGAACTTCAAATAGAATGGGTGACTTACCAGAAAAATAAGTTTATTGCACTTGGTTAAAATAAAAACATTGTTAAAATAAAGGTATACAGCTTCCTTAAAAACTTTGACCAAATGACCAGCAAACTGCCTCTTTTTTATGTTAGAATCCCTACAGTTTGGAAACAGGCCATTTGGCCCAATCAGTCCACACCAATCCTCTGAAGAGTAACCCACCGAGACCTTTTCCCTCAGACTAATGCATCTAACACTATGGGCAAATAGCATGGCCAATTCGCCTGACCCGCACATCTTTGGACTGTGGGAGGAAACCCACACAGATACGGGGAGAATTTGCAAACTCCACACAGTCACCTGAGACGGATATCGAAGCCAGGTCTCTGGTGCTGTGAGGTAGCAGTGCGTACCACTGTGCCAACTCTTGTTCTGTTTCTCTTAAAACCGGACATGAAGGGGAAGGGTTGGAGTTTGTTTCCTGTTCCAGATTTTAACTTTGCAACCTCTCACCTGGCTCAAATCCACCTGTTTTGTGGGCTTAAAATTAAGGTCCAAGTTTGGGTTATTTGCTGAGTGCACATACAGTATTTATCTTTAATGAAATATATTTTCACCAGAAACAAACTTACTATTAATTTACAAAGTGAAATTGATTAAGACAACCTTATTTTTATTTTTATTCCATTTCTATTCCATTCAAATATGAAGGTAAAGTTGTCATAGTCCATCATTAGAGATTGTCGTTTAACCTGAGGGTCACCACGCCTCAAGAAAGGGGAGAGGTTGAAAAGGAGAGTTCTTAACGGTAACATCAGCCGGTTCAGGAATTGAACCCATCTGTTGGTGTCACTCTGCATTGCAAACCAGCTGTCTAGCCAATCGACCAGAGGAGGTGGTGGACACTGGTGCAATTGCAGCATTTGAAAGGCATCTGGATGGGTATATGAATAGAAAGGGTTTAGAGGGATTTGGGCCAAATGCTGGCAAATGGGTCTGGATTAATTTAGGATTAACCTGGCATTGATAAATTGGACTGAAGGGTCTATTTTCATGCTGTACATCTCTATTATTCTATGACCAATTCAATTAGTTAGACTTTGAAGTTGTCTACTTTTACACTTGGCCAATGTGTAAATGAATATTACCCCGATGCTAATTAAGCCACTATTAGAATCCTTCAACTTGTGTTTCTAATTTTGCTGCAGCTTTTATTCCCTTTGAGTGTATTAAAACTTGTTCTTTGAATGTATATTTCATATTTGTACTTTATAGGTCATGACTGGTGTGTTATCAAGTTGGGCATGCCTGGAATCATACATGGATTTGACGTAGATACTTCTTACTTTACTGGCAATTATGCTCCTCGTATATCGATTGCAGCTGCAAACCTAAATACTGGTTAGTAAGCAGCACATTATTACACTGTATGACATTTATGGCATTCAGGTAAAACCTCAATTCTGCACAAGCGCACTAGATCATTTGCCTTCATCCCTCAAACTTTGTCCCCTTGTAAACATTCAATTATGCTGCATAGCATTTCTGACCTTAAGTGGGTTAGAAGATGGCTTCTGGATGTGAGGATGCTTGGAGGTGATTATAGACCAACCCTGATATCCCCAATGTATGTCTGAGTATTCTTTTGTCTCCCTTTGATCTTTTCTACTTGAAATCAAAAGTAATGCTGAAATGAAGATCATTGCGGAGATTTGTCGTCCAAATGTCTTTGCTTGATTCACTGGGATATGCCACCAAGTAAACAAAACTTCATCCAAAATATAATTCCTGCACTTTGTAGCTGTAGGGCACTCCACAGCATTTTACAACTAATGAATTGTAGTTGACATTTGTGTTTTTGCTATGTTAAACATAGGAGACATGGTGGCCTGAACAAGTTGGGCTGAAGAGCCTTTTTCTATGCTGTAACTCGCTATGACTCTGCACACAGCAAGATCCAAAAAAAAGCACTTATCTCCAGTTAATTTGTCTTTTGTGGTAGTTCACTCTCTCTTTGGAATAGTGCTATGTAATTTTTCTGCATTCCCTGCAAGAGATTAAATGGGAATTTGTTTCAATAGCTCATCCAAAAGATGGTACCTCTGACAGCACCCCACATTCTTCATTGAGGTCATAGAGTCATAGAGTCATAGAGATGTACAGCATGGAAACAGACCCTTCAGTCCATGCAGACCAGATATCCCAACCCAATCTAGTCCCACCTGCGAGCATCCGGCCCATATCCTTCCAAACCCTTCCTATTCATATACCCATCCAAATGCCTTTTACATTTTGCAATTGTACCAGCCTCCACCACTTCCTCTGGCAGCTCATTCCATACACGTACCACCCTCTGTGTGAAAAAGTTGCCCCTCAGGTCTCTTTTATATCTTTCCCCTCTCACCCTCAACCTATGCCCTCTAGTTCTGGACTCCTCCACCTCAGGTAAAAGACTTTGCCTATTTATCCTATCCATGCCCCTCATAATTTTATAAACCTCTATAAGGTCACCCCTCAACCTCCGATGCTCCAGGGAAAACAGCCCCAGCCTGTTCAGCCTGTCCCTATAGCTCAAATCCTCCAACCCTGGCAACATCCTTGTAAATCTTTTCTGAACCCTTTCAAGTTTCACAATATCTTTCTGATAGGCAGGAGACCAGAATTGCACAGAATATTCCAAAAGTGGCCTAACCAATGTCCTGTACAGCCACAACATGACCTCCCGACTCCTGTACTCAATACTCTGACCAATAAAGGAAAGCATACCAAACTCCTTCTTCACTATCCTATCTACCTGCAACTCCACTTTCAAGGAGCTATGAACCTGCACTCCAAGATCTCTTTGTTCAGCAACACTCCCTAGGACCTTACCATTAAGTGTATAAGTCCTGCTAAGATTTGCTTTCCCAAAATGCAGCACCTCGCATTTATCTGAATTAAACTCCATCTGCCACTTCTAAGCCCATTGGCCCCATCTGACCAAGATCCTGTTGTAACCTGAGGTAAGCTTCTTCGCTGTCCACTACACCTCCAATTTTGGTGTCATCTGCAAACTTACTAACTATACCTCTTATGCTCGCATCCAAATCATTTATATAAATGTCAACATCGATTATGTTCTCAGAGTTTAAACAGATGCTCCTTTCAACCAGATAAGAAGGTTAACACTGAACCAGAATCACTTGCTGTCATCTCCATCAGATCTCTCAGGATCTCACGTCCCTGCAGTTACAACATCTATCTTTAATTTCTCAAATGTATGTGCCACTGAGTTGAGTGTACATGATACATCAGAGCTAGCAGCTAGTACATGACACTATATTATTTCTCTCTTTAGGTGGTTGAACCTTTTAATTACTCCAGGCTCAATCTTCAGGGCTAGTGTAATCCATAACTCATATTCTCCACCACTAGCCATGTTCTTTAATCGAACCCGCCACTACCTCTCCATCCTCAGATTAGCTGTCAGTTGCACATTAGCTGTTATCTATGAGTATTACAATCAGGCGTGTTCAGCTGATTTCTCTTTACTGTCCCTTACTGACTAGATGAAATTCCAGACCTGCCTCCAAGAGGGGAGAAAACAGGAACTGCTGCTTCAGAAAAGGAATTTGAAGTAATCGGAAAGGTTTGTCAGTGATTACATTTAATTTCCCTGTCATAGATAACTAAAGATTTTACGTACTTCTGTTCAGCAATGATAGTTAAGTCTTTTGCGTAACAATGGTGGACACTGGGGTAGATTTATGGTACGTCACCTGTGTTAAAGGTGCCTGGTCTGCTCTGAGTGTGGGCAGATAGATTGCAGGTGCACTACCTGTAATTTTTCACCTATTGCGGCTTGCATGTAATACATTGTCATTAAGAGAATGCCATACTTTCAGATTAAAATAAATAAAGAAAAGTAAGTTTGCTGCTAAGAGATTATAAGAAAAGATTTCCCCTTTCTCCTTGAGTGATGGGACTGGCTATCAGGAAATCAGGTACAAAGAATCAAAAATTGTTTCTGAATTCCTGATGGTTACTCTTGTTGCACTGGATTTTAGGAAATCTAATTCATTAAAAATTCATTAATGTATTTATACATTTTACTTTTATAAATTACATTGTGTAAGCTGTTACTTATTGTTTGTGATTTAATTGGGTTGAAAGACTATAATTACGATTGCACTAATATATACAGTATCAATCAGCTAGAATTCGCTGTTATAATAACAGGGAGCCCATGATTATTTTATACGTTAAACATTATGTTATGGCAACTTCAGGCAAGGCGCAAATATGTGATTACATTCCAGTACCTAAAAGCAGCTGCATAAAGCGTAGTACTCTGCCTTTAACTTCATCACAAATCTCTTTGTTTCACCATTAATATTCATTGAATATTGTGAAGTTTCTTGTTGCAGTAGACATGTAGTAAAACACCACAGTAATATCTCTGACATTGATCTTTTTTAACCTTTCCTTTCTGTCACTTTCTTCTTTCTCTCAATCCATTCTGTTCTCTTTCTGAACCTCATGTAACATTGAATTCATCCACTGTAATTCATGCTCCTTTTTAGTCCTGTTGTATTTTATTTCTGAATCCTGCAATCTAATTTGTTTAGAGGTACACACAATTTCAGGTTTCCCTGTTCACAGAGGTCTCAGATGTACAGTTTCTCTTGTGCCATTAGCTGTTCAAACGGGACACAAAACAATGCTATAATCTAAACGTACACAAATTCTAAGCTTTGACAGATGCCATTAGCAACCTTTCCACAGTACAATGTAGGGTATTATTTAATTTTTTTACCCTATTTAATTATTGGGCACCCATTTGACCTGTAATGGCATTTTACTATAAATTGGTAACTGGGGTGGCAGCAACTGGAAGCTGCTTTTAATCTTCTTCCTTAGTTCTCTGCCCAACGGCAAGTCTGACCCACAGTACCACAAACTCTTCCACCATCGGTTGTACAAGGCTGCAGGTCCCAAATTCATCTCTACAGGAAGAGGGATCAAACTGTGTGTTAGTGGAACCAATCTGTTTCCTCCAACAATCCAAAGACGTACAGGTTAGGTGAATTGGCTGTGCTAAATTGTCCATTGTGTTCAGTAATGTGTAGGTTAGGTGCATTAGTCAGAGGTAAATGCAGAATAATAGGGTAGGCGAATGGGTTTAGGTGGGATACTCTTCAGAGGGTCGGTGTGGACTTGTTGGGCTGAAGGGCCTGTTTCCACACTGTAGAGATTCTATGATCTATAATCTATGCAATCTGATCATACTTGGTACCCAACCAAGTGAAGTAACTGAATGACCCCCAATGAGGTGTTGTGGCAAGATACACTTGTGCATGTATACAGTAGCCTGGAGTTATGAATAGTGATGGTAGAGGCTCCATATTCGTTTCAATTACAAGGCTGTTATGAATCTCACCTGTGTTACTGCCTGGCATAGGTTAGAAGGATTTACAAGTTGATACTTAACCTGTTTGTTGATACACTTTCCATGGATGTTAAGTTCTTTTTTCAAATCCTTACAGTGTGGAAACAGGCCATTTGGCGCACTAAGTCCACACCGACCCATTCCCCTATTCTATATTGACCCCTAACTAATAAACCTAACCTACACATCCCTGAACATTATGGGCAATTTAACAGGGCCCATTCACCTAAACTGCACATCTTTGAATTGTGGGAGGAAACCAGAGCTCCTGGAAGAAACCCACACAGACACTAGAAAACTGGACAGACTCCACACAGACTGTTGCCTGAGGCTGGAATTCAACCCGGGTCCCTGGCACTGTCAGGCAGCCGTACTAACCACTGAGCCATTGTGCTGCCAAACATTCTGGTGTGGACTTAGAGCATAGAGCATAGAGCATAGAACATAGAACATAGAACATAGAACATAGAACATAGAACATAGAACATAGAACATAGAACAATGCAGTGCAGAACAGGTCCTTCGGCCCTCAATGTTGCGCCGACCTGTGAACTATTATCAGCTCGTCCCCCTACACTATCCCAAAATCATCCATGTGCTTATCTAAGGATTGTTTAAATCTCCCTAATGTGGCTGAGTTGACTACATTAGCAGGTAGGGCATTCCATGCCCTTGCCACTCTCTGCATAAAAAACCTGCCTCTGACATCTGTCTTAAATCTATCACCCCTCAATTTGTACAAGCTGATGTCATTGTCCTAGGAAAAAGACTTTCACTGTCTACCCTATCTAATCCTCTGATCATCTTGTATGTCTCTATCAAATCCCCCCCGAGCCTTCTTCTTTCTAATGAGAACAGACCCAAGTCTCTCAGCCTTTCCTCATAAGACCTTCCCTCCAGACCTGGCAACATCCTAGTAAATCTCCTCTGCACCTTTTCCAATGCTTCCACATCCTTCCTGAAATATGGGGACCAGAACTGCACACAATATTCCAAGTTTGGCTGCACCAGCATTTTGTATAGTTGTAGCATGATATTGCGGCTCTGGAACTCAATCCCTCTACCAATGAAACCTAACACCGTATGCCTTCTTAACAGCACTATCCACCTGGGCGGCAACTTTCAGGGATCTATGTACATGGACTCCCAGATCCCTCTGCACATCCACACTATCAAGAATCTTTCCATTGACCCAGTATTCTGCCTTCCTGTTATTCTTCCCAAAGTGCATCACCTCACATTTAGCTGCATTGAACTCCATTTGCCATCTAAGAGCCCAATCCTGCAGTTTATCCAAGTCCCCCTGCAACCTGTAACAGTCTTCCAAACTGTCCACTACTCCACCGACTTTAGTGTCATCTGCAAATTTACTAATCCATCCACCTTTATAAAAATGACAAACGGCATGGTCCCAAAACAGATCCTTGTGGCACACCACTAGTAACCGGACCCCAGGCTGAATATTTTCCATCAACCACCACACGCTGCCTCTTTCAGAAAGCCAGTTTCTAATCCAAACTGCTAAATCACCCTCAATTCCATGCCTCTGCATTTTCTCCAATAGCCTACCTTGTGGAACCTTATCAAAGGCTTCACTGAAGTCCATGTGTACCATGTCAACTGCTCTGCCCTCATCTACATGCTTGGACCCCATGTACTTCCTCAGAGGCAAGGCACAACCCAATGTTACCTCAAGACTTTCTGGTGTCTTTAATACAGTTCAGAAATAACGTGGCAGATTTTCCAAGGAGTGGTACTTTGGCCATTGGAAGAATGGAGCTCTGCATTTCTGACAGTAGATTCTGATCAGGGTTCCCTCAGCAATGGAAACGCAGACCTCCATTCTGCTAATTGTTTAGTGGTGCAGAAGCGTTAGAGGAAGACAAACCACGCCCCCTTTTCAAATCTGTCAGCTGCCACATTCTGAAACACGGAGTCCTGACAGCCACTCTGACAGCTGCTGTCAAACCAACAGTACATCAAGTAAACAGGATGTTAGGTAAATTGTCTTCCAGTTGGGAGGATGCCAGCTGGGGAGGGCTAGGGTGCCAGGATTAGAATGCCACATGAGTAAGGGGCAGGGTGCCAAGTTAGTCAGCTTCCTGCTAGGCAGAGTGTCAGGGAAGTAAGGTGCCAGCTGTGGGTCGAGGGCCAGGGATAGGATGCCAGGAGGTAAGGGTAGGTTCCAGGTGTATGATGCCAGGTAACCAGGGTGCCAAGTAAGAACTGGGTCAAAGTAGGGTTCTAACTGGGTAAGGTGCAAAGTGGCAAGGTAAGGGATGCATTGTTTAAGTTAGAATGTGGGACATGTAAAGGTCAGGGCGAGGTGTAGTTATGGGGTGTGTGAGATAAGCGTATGTTCAGTTGAATAGTTACTTGGGAGTTTTGATTTTTATTTTAGAATGTTTGTCTATAAATTGTAGATTGTCCTTAAAATGATAAACAATAATATTTACAAGACCTTCTGTTGTAGTTGTTGTCAGAGTTCTGGACTGAATTGGTTCCAATGACAATCCTGCAACCGGGCTATGTTGATAAGTGCCATAATTATTTTTCGACCCAGAAACTGGAGCGATGGACTCACATCAGACTGAACATGTACCCAGGTAATCAATCAAGAAAGCAAAGGGAAGGAAGTTACTTCCTAGAATGAACATCACCGAGGTTGAAATGAGACTTTTCAAGGAAGGAGAATAGCGATAGTCAATCTTAGCTCACAAGTTCCTGTTCAGATCTCCTAAAACAAAACTGATAAAAGAATTAAATAAAAATAATACAATATTAACAAGGACTGTAACACAAGCTACATTCTTTTTAATGTGTCTGGTCAAGCATATTGACCAGAAAGCACATAATGCTTCTTGCTTTCTTTCCTCAGATGGTGGAATTGCACGACTCAGAGTTTATGGCATCGGCAAAAGAGATTGGTTATCAGTTTCACCAAAGCAGGAAATAGATCTGGTTGCAATGACCAATGGGGGTGTATGCTTGGGATACAGTGATGCTCATTTTGGACACCCTAAGAACATTATCGGTAATTAATTGGAATGCATTTGCCTGCAGGTATTGTCTCACATTTTGTGTTGCTAATTAACAATTGGCAGTCCTTGTGGCATTTGCAGGTACAGTTTATAACAGAGCAGTTTTGCTATGATAAGAGTCTTACTCTTTTTTAAAATTTTACTTTAAAAATAAATTATGCAATTGTGTCTGATAAAGTGTTATTAGAAGAGTCAATTCTATTAACACTACAGGTCATTCTGCTATAATGTGTGTTTCGTTAATGCAAATTCGCTATAACACAATTGATGAATTGGGAACACTGTTTCTAAAGCATGAAGTTTTAAAGCATTTATTGGTTATAACACGCTTTGGGCCCCATTATTTTAAATGGTGTTGCTGTTTTGTGATTTTCTTATAAGACGATTGCACAGGAACGGAACTACGGTGTTATTCACACAACTGACTGTAGTGGTAATTCTTCAATCATAAATACATGCATTAGATATATATAGATTGATTGAGATATGTACATGAAGCCATATCCACTCTCCCAAGATAATGTTAATTTAAAGGCACCAAAATTTTATTTTTCTAACACTCAATAATTTCTCTCATTTCTCCTAATGGTGAATATGAGATAGACAAATCATTAATATTATAGGTTAAAACTGCTTGCCAACTTACATTTGTCCCTTTTTTCCTCTCCCTGACCATTTTCAGTAAAGGCAAATTAAACCACCCCTTCTCTGTTTGAACTTCTCTTTTTTAATATTTTAACGTTCATTACATTTTAAATCCCATAACCTATCTCTGAAGGCATTGGAAGATCTAAAGTTATGTCTGATGGATGGGAGACAGCCAGGAGGTTGGACAGACCGGCAATTTTAAAGGTAGGAAACAAATGGCCTATCCACTCTTGTTTAGTTTGTAAGTCACTCTGGGTATTTTGTCATATCGTAGATCCCAATGGCTAAACTTGAAATGGACCTCACTTCTGCTCAGAAATATGGTGGCTGGCCACAGACAGTTGTGTGGTAGTCAGCCAATTAGATATAGGGGCCTGGACAATCATGGGATGGGGATGGTCTGAAACTGGCAGGCCCTGCTCTTTTCTCACATGTGTGAAGGTCAGGGTGCCATATTTGATGGCATCCACTTTTTGCCATCCAGCAACACCAGTCTGGCAGTTTATGAGGAGTTGTAAATTCTGGATTTGCTGGCACTTACACAGCAATATTTGATCAGCAGATCAAGAGATCTTAAAGGGGCCAGATTCTGGATGCAGTGAGGGTATCACATGCCTATCTGGCATGTCACTCCATCTCCTTACCCTGTCTTTGGTAATTCTTGAAAGAACACCCATTGCTCTTAACCAGCTAGCAATTGCTTTGACATGTTACCTTTAACTAAAGGGCTCAGCACACTGAAACGTTTCCCATTACCCCCGACCCACCATCGTTCATCTCTGACCCCACCGCTATCATCTTTGAACATCTTTTGTGTTATCCTTTATTCTCAGGACACCATCATTGACCAACCATGTATAACTCCCCACAGTCATGCTTACACTACTGCAGATATCGATCTTCCCTGTACACTCCAGTTTCCTTCCTCTGCTTCTCGCAAGTCTTCATGGGCCTTCCCTCTTTTGTTTTGTGATGTCCTATTCCTTTTCACAGCTGCCATATGATTTCAGTGAATCATTGTGTCCTCTTCCTTTGATCCCCATAGAAGAATGAGCAGCTCCTACCCAATCTAGTCCACGAGACCCTACCCATCCTGCTTCACACACCTTTAACCAGTCACAAATTAGATTAGATTCCCTACAGTGTGGAAACAGGCCCTTTGGCTCAACAAGTCCACACTGACCCTCCAAAGAGTAAACCACCCAGACCCATTTCCCTCTGACTAATGCACCTAACACAATGGCCAATTTACCTGACCTGCACATCTTTTGGACAGTGGGAGGAAACCGGAGCACTCGGAGGAAACTCACACAAATACAGGGAGAACGTGCAAACCCCACATCCCTGGCATCCCTGGCGCTGTGAGGCAGTAGTGCTAACCACTGAGCCACTGTGCCACCCTAACCTTCAAGTTGAAGAAACGTGGTTGGCAGGTTCTGAAGGCATGTTTCTTGTTTGCTGCATGTCTAATTTGAAAGCTAGAATTTGTTCTGTTGAAGTTGTCTTTTCATGAGTTTGACTTGCAGGTACATTAAAAAATGGTTCTCACTGCTTGATTCAGATCCATTCTCAATCCCACCACTAACATTCATTCCACTGTTGGAAAGCTGACTTTTGTCTTTCTCTCAATTAAGTGCCTCTGGTCACCTTATTTCCCATTCCCAGGAGCTTGTCACAATTTTGCCCTCTGTTTGATGTACGTACTGCTGATTTTTCTAGAAGGTCATTTCTAAATGTGATTTTGACTGATTTTGGCTAATTGTCTCTCTTTCTAGGCAGATGATCAGGGTATTTTACAGGTACCTGGTTGTGAGTGGGCTGTTTTTAGACTTGGACATCCTGGTGTAATAACTCACATTGATATTGATACCAGCCACTTCAAAGGTACAGTGAAAAGTCAGTAGAAGATAGCAGACTCTTTCATCACATAATTAGCCTGAAATTAAACTCTTTGGATAACATTGCACAAATGCATAGTGCACTTACATGATATTGCCCTCAATGTTCATATAATGGCACTAAGCCATTGAAGAGAGTTTTAAAGACTCATAAATCTCAGAGAAAAGAAACTCTCTTCATTTCTGTCTCAAACTGCTTATCTTTAGTTTTGAAAAAATGATACCATCGTTCTAGATTCTCCCACAAGTCCAGTTCCACCCTGTCAAGACAGCTTGTAATTATAAAGCATCTTTCATAATCTCAGGACCTCCCAAAGTACCTCACAGCGAATAAAGTACTTGTGATGTGAAGTCTTGTGTTAATGGGGAAAGAAAGCAACTAATTTGAACCACAGCAAGTTTCCACAAGCAGCAAAACCAAATAATAACCAGATAATAGAACTGATGGAGATGGGAACAGACTTTCAAGGGACTGAATGATTTCTAGCCATTCCTATGTCTTCACTCATTTATTTTAATATTGTTGGTTGAGGAGGAAATGTTGGTTGGGACAATGGGAAAGATTTCCATGCACTTCTTTGGAATAATATCATGACGTGGAGGTGCCAGTGTTGGACTGGGGTGGACAAATTAAAAATCACACAACACCAGGTTATTGACCAACGGGTTTATTCGGAAGTACTAGCTTTTGGAATGCTGCTCCTTCATCAAGTAGTTGTGGAGCAACATCATAACTCACAGATTTATAGCAAAAATTCTCAGTGTCATGCAACTGAAACAATATATTGAACAAACCAAGATGGCTGCTAAGTCTTTCATCTTTTAGAATGGATTGCAAAATTGTTCACAATTTCCAGATGCGGTCTGACCAGAGCCTTATACAGATTTCGCAGTACATCCCAGTTCTTGTATTCTAGCCCTCTTGAAATGAGTGCTAACATTGCATTTGCCTTCCTAACTGCCAAATGAACCTGCATGTTAACCTGAAGAGCATCGAGAACGAGGACTCCTAAGTCCCTTTGTGCTTCAGATTTCCAAAGCCTTTCTCCATTTAGAAAATAGTCCATGCCTCTATTCCTCCTACGAAGGTGCATAAAGAGCCATTTTCCAGTCTTTTGTGGTCCTCACTAACTCCAGTGATTCCTGAAAGATCACTACCAATACCTTTACAATCGTCTTAGCTATTTCCTTCACCACTCTGGGGTGTAGTCCGTCTGGTCCAAGTGATTTATCTACCTTCTGATCTTTCAGCTTCCCCAGCATCTTCTTCTTAGTGATGGCCACTACACTCACCTCTGACCTCTGACTCTCTTGAAGTGCAGGTATGCTGCTGGTGTCTTCCACTGTGAAGACAGATGCAAAGTATCTATTCAATTCCTTTGCCATTCCTTTGTTCCCCAATCCTTCTTCTCCAGCTTCATTTTCCAGTGGTCCAATGTTCACTCTTGCCTCCATCTAACCTTTTATGTATCTAACTCAAACTCTTTCAGAATTCTATTGTATGACTAGCTATTTTACTCTGATATTTTATCCCCCCCTCCCCTCCCTCCCCCTTCCCCCCCACCATTACTGCTTTTTTAGTTGCCCTCTACTGGTTTTAAAGGCTTCCCAATCCTTTGGCTTCCCACCAGTCTTCACTTTGAAGGTAGTTGGCAACTTCACTCCCGCATTCAATTAACATGTGCTTTAATAATGCATGACTCCACTCCGATAAGGGGCCATACACTATAAGAAGTGGTGATCATAGCAGTTAGTGATGGTTGGGAAGCTTTGGGCTCAGAACCCATTATTTGCCATCTGATAATTAAATTAAATGGATGAAAAATAACAAGTTGTGACCTCACAATTTCCTGAGTAATGCCATCTAATGTTGCTCTTCATCAATCATGTCCATGTGGGGAAATGATTCTTGAATTTGCTCTAAGAGCTATTTGATAGTGCATATTCCTTGTCTGTCGAATGAAGGTGTTTGCATTTAGGCACCACGCATTACTTCAGTGCAAGTTCCCTGGATCAGTACTGTAATTCACAATAATTCTCAGCCAGCAGTGTCTATAGTTATCTGTTGTTGGACAATAATAAAAATAAAACATCAAAATTTATCAAATTGTTCACTTCCTCAAGTTAAGTTAACTACTTCAGAGAAAGTTAAGTTAATTACTTCTCTGTGAACCCAGAGGTAAAGAAATGGAAGGAGTGATCAGCAAGTTCCAGATGGCGAGATCAGACTTCAACTAGATGGGAGTAGCACCAAGGCGTGGGTGAATTTGGGACCAGGAGAGCATGAAAAGAACATTCAATCACTGTAGGAAGTGGATATCTAGAGTTAGGGATGATACGTACTTCATTTAAAAAAAAAAATCAGTTGCAATCTATCAGGTAAGGCTTGAATATGGGTGTCATAAACAGAAATATCTGGAAAAGCTCAGCAGATCTGGCAGTCTTAGTGGAGGGATTTTCAGCATCTGCGATTCTTTCAATTTTTTTTGTTGAGTGTGTTTTGTAAAGAGATGGCAGCTGAAACATGTTACATATTGTATGGTCAGAGGAAGGTGGAAGGATTTATGGGATGGATGTGTTGTCTAAAAATTACCAGAGTTCTTAGAGTAAATGGAGGCCCTAATTGCAATTGTTTTTCTTTATGTATGATTTGTTTAATATGTCAGTGTAACTCTTGGATACCATGCCAGAGAATCAATTATTTCATAAATTAGAAAGGTTGATACATATACTTGGAGGAAAAAAAGGCATAGATTCAATTAAGTGATAAAGGAATGATCATGTTGGGCTGAGAATTGAGAATGATGACTAAGTGTCACATGCAGTAATGCTGCCATTGCTCGTTTTAATTTATATACATGATTTGAAGTGGAAGATAGATGCAGCAACTTTCAGATGATACCACATTGAAGGATGGGGTTCAGATAACAAGAAGATAAATAAAATACAGAGGACTCTGACTGAGAAAATGAGCTTGGATTTTTAATTTAATGTGGACAGATAAAATAGTCAGACAAGGAAAGGAAAACAATGGAATATAAATTAAATACCACAGGACATAACATAAGTGTCATAGAGTCATAGAGATATACAGCATGGAAACAGACATATCCCTCTAAACCCATCCTATTTGTATACCCATCCAGATGCCTTTTAAATGTTCCAATTGTACCTGCCTCCACCATTTCCTCTCATTCCACACACACAACCCTCTGTGGAAAAAGCTGTGCCTTAGGTCCCTTTTATATCTTACCCCCCTCACACTAAACCTATGCCATCTAGTTCTGGATTGCCCCACCCCAGGGAAAAGACCTTGTCTATTTATTGTATCCATGCACCTCATGATTTTATAAACATCTATAAGGTCACCCCTCAGCCTCTGACACTCCAGGGAAAACAGCCTATAAATCCTCCAACCCTGACAGTATCCTTGTAAATCTTTTCTGAATCCTTTCAAGTTTCACAACATCCTTTGAAATAGGAAGGAGACCAGAGTTGCATGTAATATTCCAAAAATGGCCTAACCAATTGCTTGTACAACATGACCTCCCAACTCCTATACTCAATGTTTTGACCAATAAAGGAAAGCATAGCAAATGCCTTCTTCACTATCCTATCTACCTGTGACTCTACTTTCAAGGTATTATGAACCCACACTCCAAGGTCTCTTTGTTCAGCAACACTCCTCAGGATTTTACCATTAAGTGTATAAGTCCTGCTGTGATTTGCTTTTCCAAAATGCAGCACCTCACATTTATCTAAATCAAACTCCATCTGCCACTCCTCAGCCCATTGGCCCATCTGGTCAAGATGTTGTACTGTATGGTAACCTTTTTTGCTGTCCACTGTACCTCCAATTTTGCAAACTTACTAACTATACCTCCTATGTTCACATCCAAATCATTCATGTAAATGATGAAAAAAGTGAACCCAGCACTGATCCTTGTGGTACTTCACAGGTCACAGGCCTCCAATTTGAAAAGCAACCCTCCACCACCACCCATTGTCTTCTACCTTCGAGCCAGTTCTGTACCCAAATGGCAAGTTCTCCCTGTATTCCATGAGATCTAACCTTGCTAACCTGTCTCCCATGGGGAACCTTGTTGAATGCCTTACTGAAGTCCATACAGATCACATCTCCCACTCTGCCCTCATCAATCCTCTTTGTTACTTCTTCAAAAAACTCAATCAAGTTTGTGAGACATGATTTCCCACACACAAAGCCATGCTGACTATCCCCAGTCAGTCCTTGCCTTTCCAAATTGATGTAAGTCCTATCCCTCAGGATTCCCTCCAACAACTTGCCCACCGCCAATGTCAGGCTCACCGATCTATCGTTCCATAGCTTTCTAATTCTATTAGTTTTAACATAATGATGGAAAAGGGAAAGACCGGATCTAAAAGTTGAAGTTCGAAATTAGAGGATGGCTAATTTTGATGGTATTAGGCAAGAACTTTCAAAAGCTGACTGGGGGCAGATGTTCAGAGGTAAAGGGATGGCTAGAAAATGGGAGTCTTCAAAAATGAGCTAACAGAGGCCAGAGACAATATATCCCTGTTAGGGTGAAAGGAAAGGCTGGTAAGTGTAGGGAAAATCTGGATGACTTCAGAAATTGAGGTTTTGGTTAAGAAAAAGAAGGAATCATATGTCAGATGTAGACAGGAGAGATCAAATTGAATCCTTCGAAGAGTATAAAGGCAATAGGAGTATACTCAAGAGGGCAAAAAGGGGACATGAGATAGCTTTGGTAAATCAGGTTAAGGAGAATCCAAAGGGTTTTTATAAATACATTAAGTACAAAATGGTAACTAGGGAGAGAATAGGGCCCCTCAAAGATCAGCAAGGCAGCTTATGTGTGGAGCCGAAGGAGATGTGGGAGATACTAAATGAGTATTTTGCATCAGTGTTTACGGTGGAGAAGAACATGGAAGATATAGAATGTGGGGAAATAGATGGTGACATCTTGAAAAATGGGAACAGCTGGATGTCTTGAAATGCATAAAAGTGGATAAGTCCCCAGGACCTGATCAGGTGTACCCTCGGGAAGTGATTGCTGGGTCCCTTGCTGAGATATTTGTATCATCGATAGTCACAGGAGACCCTGAAGACTGGAGGTTGACCAAAATGGTGCGAGAGATATGTTGGCATCCAGGATGTCACCCTGAAGCCAAGAATACAATGTCGTAGTGAAAAAAACATGTTATTCATAAACAGTACTGTATAGAATTCTACTTCTGTCATTGAAGTTACTACAGAAAAATGGCCACGTTTTTTATACTGAGACTTTATGAGAAGTTAAAGAGATCTTTGGAGATAAAGGGAAGGCTTAAGGAGATCAGATGCAAAATGAGTTATCAATATGGTCTTCCATCTGCTTTGATAAACCAGAGGAAGGTGAATTTGCAGTGTATAGGGTTGAGTTCCTGTTTTTGAGTTTAATCCACCTTCCTTTCCTGAGATGAGTTGGAATTCCCTGTATAGTTTGCAGCAACAAAAAGGTAACAGTCTTAGCTAAGTAAAATCTAGTGACAAAAATATTAACATTGCATTCAAACATTTTCTTCACCTTTTTGTCACCAGGTAACTTCCCAGATAGTTGTAAAATTGAAGGATGTTCTATAACTCCAGAAGAAGAAAAAGAAAGAATTGCTACAAAGTGGAAAGACTGCCGTGGTTTGAAATGGAAGTTATTGCTGCCAATTACTAAGGTATATATAGATAGAAGTCAGACGTCCTCAAGTCGTATTATTGTTGATCAGTCAAGAAACTAAATAGAATATGCATGGAGCCATATTGTACCCAAAATTCCTAACTATGAATGTAAGAAACTTGGTGTGTGTATGGAATGAATTGTCAGAGGAAGTAGTTGAGGCTGGTATAATTACAACATTTAAAAAACATCTGGATGTGTAAATAAATGGGCAAAGTGCTGGCAAATGGGACTCGATTAATTTAAGATATTTTGTCAGCTTGGACAAGTTGGCCCGAAGAGTCTGTTTCCGTGCTGTATATCTCTATGACTCTTGACTCTAAATGGCTTCTCTGGTAACAGAGACACTTACAGTGGCTTTGGGAATGATTAATTGAGAAGCTCTTTCAACATAATGACTGGCAGAGTTATTGGACAGAATGATCTCTTATTGTGTTGCATGGTTCCGGAGTAACTGAGATAACCCTAACCCTAATATTAACCTTTACTCTCTCATTACTGAAGAGTGGAGGAAAGAGTTACTTTGACCACTCACATATATCCTTGTGTCTTACAGAAGTTTGAGACCCTGAAACAGGTTGCCCAACTTCTGAAGACTCAATTAAAGGAAAAAATCATCTTAAAACAAAGAGTGATCTCGTTGAGCGATATCATTGAGAGAGTTGTATGCCAGTCTGATTTAGGAATTTATAATCTGCTTGATATGAAGTTTGAATGGAAATTATTTAAGTTGAAAGAAAATACTAGGAGCCTATCTTAAAAAGCAACTCAACATTAAATCAATAGTTCAGTCAAATAATTTAGGGTTTTCAAAGAATTTCCAACATCAGCAAAAGAAACTGAAAATGCAGATATTTTATAATCAAGTGATATTTGTAGATGTTATTACACACCTGTGGAACAGCTGGGTATTGAACACAGGCCTCCTAGATCAAAGGTAGGGACACTACCATTCTGCTACAAGAGTCCCTAATCTTTAAACTGACAGAGGCAATGTAAACTGGCATCTGACTCTGATTGTACAATCAAGTTTTGAGAAGATTTGTAGCTCAGGTTGGGGTTCTGGATGTAGGTTTGCTCGCTGAGCTGGAAGGTTCATTTTCAGACGTTTCATCACCATACTAGGTAACATCTTCAGTGAGCCTCCAAGCAAACATACATCTGATTGCACATGCTATCTAATTTAGAACCTAACAATTTACATTTGTAGGTCCTGAAAGCAAAAGGTTGTGATGTAATGTGCAATCTTAACTCGATCTATTATAAGATCTATTTTTCTCCCTTCTCCTGCTTCTAATGGTCATAGCACAGGGTTGCTGGCTACTTTTAGTCCATTGCTATTCTAATCTGTGTTATTAAGGTGCAAGGTTCTCGGTCAACCAAGACTTAGAGTCATAGAGTCATAGAGATGTAGAGCATGGAAACAGACCCTTCAGTCCAACGCATCCATACCGACCAGATATCCCAACCCAATCTAGTCCCACCTGCTAGGACCCGGCCCGTATCCCTCCAAACCCTTCCTATTCATATACCCATCCAAATGCCTCTTAAATGTTGCAATTGTACAAGCCTCCACCACATCCTCTGGCAGCTCATTCCATACACGTACCACTCTCGGCGTGAAAACGTTGCCCCTGAGGTCTCTTTTATATCTTTCCCCTCTTACCCTAAACCTATG
This sequence comes from Chiloscyllium plagiosum, assembly GCF_037043375.1. Taxonomy (NCBI): domain Eukaryota; kingdom Metazoa; phylum Chordata; class Chondrichthyes; order Orectolobiformes; family Hemiscylliidae; genus Chiloscyllium; species Chiloscyllium plagiosum. The sequence goes on along the minus strand of NW_028270141.1, from coordinate 24,261,065 downwards.
CCCTCTAATTCTGGACTCCCTGACCACAGGGAAAAGACTTTGTCTATTTATCCTATCCATGCCCCTCATAATTTTGTAAATCTATATAAGGTCAACCCTCAGCCTCCAACGCTCCAGGGAAAACAGCCCCAGCCTGTTCAGCCTCTCCCTGTAGCTCAGATCCTCAGATCCTGGCAACATCCTTGTAAATCTTTTCTGAACCCTTTCAAGTTTCACAACATCTTTCCGATAGGAAGGAGACCAGAATTGCACGCAATATTCCAACAGTGGCCTAACCAATGTCCTGTACAGCTGCAACATGACCTCCCAACTCCTGTACTCAGTACTCTGACCAATAAAGGAAAGCATGCCAAACGCCTTCTTCACTATCCTATCTACCTGCAACTCCACTTTCAAGGAGCTATGAACCTAAGGTCTCTTTGTTCAGCAACACTCCCTAGGACCTTACCATTAAGTGTATAAGTCCTGCTAAGATTTGCTTTCCCAAAATACAGCACCTCACATTTATCTGAATTAAACTCCATCTGCCATTTCTCAGCCCATTGGCCCATCTGGTCCAGATCCTGTTGTAATCTGAGCTAACTCTCTTCGCTGTCCACTACACCTCCAATTTTGGTGTCATCTGCAAACTTACTCTCTGTACTTCTTATGCTCGCATCCAAATCATTTATGTAAATGACAAAAACTAGAGGACTCAGCACCGATCCTTGTGGCACTCCACTGGTCACAGGCCTCCAGTCTGAAAAACAACCCTCCACCACCACCCTCTGTCTTCACTTTCACTCAAGTGTAAGGAGAAAGTACACCAGGCATTTTAATCTACTTTCTGGGTGATTGGGGTAAGGGGTTAGAGGATTATGTTAACTGGACTCAGGTTTGCTGCTCCTGGAAACAGTGTGGAGGCAGTTATTTGGGGCAGAGGTAGGCTGTGTGAAAGAAAGCTTTGGTGATCTAGGACTTGCAAGGAAAGCGATCACCTCTAGCCTTTGCCCCTCACATTTCTCACGTTAGCTTAAGTGCTCCCTCACCATCATAGCTCATCCAATAATCTCCATGACCACCCCTCCAAAAGTACCTCTAACCAGTTTACTCAACACACAAGGCTGCTCATACACTCCAAGCCAACATATGCACTTCCATTCCTGTCATGGCCTTTCAAAGTCACTATGCCAATTTGTTCCAGCCCATGACTCCCTCACTTATCTACATGGTCCCTTATAAAATCCTGTACCAACCATTGCAAACTTATGCCAACCCATGTCTCCTATCCATCATTCTTTGCCATTAAACTTACCATTCTAACTCCATAATAGCATATCCATAACAGGCAAACCTGTGGACGCAGGCTGAGATAATGTAAAGCTCGATTGAAAGCTTTTTAAAAAAGTGCTTGATTACTAAAAGCCCATTTACAACATTTAAATTCACATTCATATTTAATAATCCCAAGGATACTTGACCTCTTCCAAAGGCTCAATAACCTCTCTAACTGGTCTGTCTGGATCTATCCAAAATGGTTCTCTTGTCTCTTTGAAAAGATACCATATCTCTCCAAAGAACTCTGTCAAATTTAGATCTTTTCTTGAAAAATGTGGATCTTTTATCTTGTACTTTGGAGATCTCACTAATGAAAATTTGACCTGTGAAAGTGCTGCCATTTTATAGGTACAGCTCAAACCTTATGAACCACAGGTATGCAGATTGCAACTTGCTTCACCCCAATTAAAAAGGTGAATGGTAAGTTCAGGGAAGGGGCCTGGTATTGGAGCTCTGGTCAATTTTAGCCAACTTGGAAATCTACCCTAACCTGCAAAAATTCAGATCTTAATGATATATTGCATCTATTTTGGATTTTGCTGTCCTTGGCTAAGTTCCCTCACTATCTCAAGTGTCTGGCCTGTAAAATCCAAATTAACTCAGTCGTACCCCTCTTTGTATTTCCTATTGACCTCATTGTTTGTTGAAGGGCTGTTATTTGTACTGTTGTCTCTTCAGTCAATAAATCCTATTGATCAGGGCAGTATGGACAAATTAGGCCGAAGGGCCTGTTTCCATGCTGTAGACCTCTATGACTAAATGGTCTATAAAAATAACAAATTTATACATTTATGCAATAGGAGATCTTGCTCTTTTCTTCAAATATCACTTTCAATTTGAAAATCAGGTTCCTAAACAAAATATTTCCATTTTCTATGTTGGTCTCCTTTCCTCAAGAAAATTTAATGATTAAACATTCTAAACAGATGCTCCTTTTGTGTGAAAACTGCTTGACCCTCTGTGCAAGTCGACCATATAAAATAGGTTGTATGTCTGGTTAGAAAAAGAATGTGTTCCATAAAATGAGTCACTGCAGGCTCCAAAGCTTGTTAATTTTTTACGTGTGGTGGTCTTAGCTCTCTGATGGGCATTCTTCAGGATCATGTCATGTTTTGAAACCTCTTACCTGTTCAGAATCCTGCACGGTGGGAGTAATGGTTGGGTTTATTCATGCAGTACATTGCAGATCTACCTTGGGGATGGGAATTGCTTTTTTTTTGGCAGTTGTTTTGTTCTGTCAGAGAGCTGTTTCAGGGGCTGTTGTGTGAAACAGCAACTTCAGGACTTTCACAGACTTATGTCTTCCTCTTGACAGTGCAGCTGCTTTATTTTGCTAATATAGTTAGTGTTTTCTTTCAAATGAGGAACAAGTTGAACTTTAAATAATCCTTCTCTCTAGTGGTTCAGGGATGGGGGAGCTGAAATAAATGGAGATTTCCATTGTTGAGTCTGCTTTTGGGTTAATTCTTTACCAACAATAAATAAGTGTGAATTTAAATATCTGAACCTAATTGTGGAAATAAAATCAACAACTATTTAATTCATATAGCTTGTAACCTTCAACTATGTCCTTGTAACTTCCTTTCAGGGTATGTTTCAGCTTAGTTACTGCCAATAAATGTTATAATGTCTCTTTAATTAACAACTCCTTTAACCTTTACAGTGTCACTGCTAATCTGATATTCTTGAGAAATCCTACCACAGGCTACAAGTTACAATTTGTACAAGTTACAATTCTCAGTGCTTGGCTTCTATTGATGGACTACCCATTCAAAGGATTAGAGTATGTGGACCAGGAACAGCCATTAGCTATTTGACCCTGCGCCACCATTTATCATAGAAACCCTGCAGTGTGGAAGCAAGCCATTCAGCCCATGAAGTCCACACTGCCCCTCCTACTCTATCCCTACAACCTTGCATTTTCCATGGCTAACCCACCTAGCCTGCACATCTTTGGACTGGGGGAGAAAACCAGAGCGCGCGCGCGCGCACACACACACACACACACACACCAGGAGAATGTGCATACTCTGCACAGACAGCTGCTCAAGGGTGGAATTGAACCTCCGTCCCTGGTGCTAACAGACAGCAGATGAAATCATTGAGCCACCATGCCACCCCATTTACTGAGAATGTGGCTGATTTGATTGTAACCTCAAATCCAAAATTTCTCACCGAACCTTTAATCCCCTTGCTTGATGAGAATTTATCCACTTATATCTTAAAAATATTGGAAGCCTCTGCTTCCACTATCTTTTCAGGGAGAGTTCTAATGGCTCATGACCATTTAAGAGAAAAAGAATTTGTCTATCCCTTTTTAAATGGCAGATCTGTATTTTTCAAAAAAGACCCTGTTAGGACCTTGCTGGATCCTGTATGCTTTAATCAACTTGCCTCTTACTTCTGAGTTCCAGCAGTTATAAGTCTAGTCTGTCCAATCCTTCCTTATAAGGTGACCTTTCCCTTCCAGGTATTTGTCTGGTACACTTCTCAGAATTATTTCCAACGTATTAACAACCCTCTTGATACTCAGTGACTCCCACCTCTGCCCGGTTTGCACTACTTACAATGAGTTTCACTATCTGTTTTCCCACCTGCAACAATATTTAATGATTATGAGGCTGGGTGGGACAGGCTTAATGTCCTGTTCCTAAGTGTGAGTTAATTAATCCCTGTGAAAAGTAACTTCCTGACGGCAGTCCTGAAATTAATGTTTAATTAGTTTTAAGCTATGTCCTCTTGGCTTGTTCCCAGTTTATTTCAAAATATTATTCAGAATTAATAATATCTCACCTACTTGGACATGGTAACCACTTGTGGGGCTTCTTTTTCTTTGCACTAAAAATGCTTTTGTTTCTCCTCCTCATGCTGACCCGAGACACCAATGATCTGTTGTCTGCACTGCTCAAGCACCTGTATGTCTTGTCTGACCTAAGCCACCAGGACTGGTCACAATGCTCACGTTGTTACTTTGACCAAAGGTCTGACTTGTATTCTGCCTCTTTGGCAAGATAGTTCAGTATTTATTGATTGCTGCTTTGTGTTAGTTGGATATGCTGAGTATGAGAGCTAAGAAAATGGAATTGACGTAGAGATCGACCAGCAAGTGGTGAGTAGGCTAGAAGGCTGAATGGCCTAATCTTGCTCATGTGAGCTAAGGTGTTAGCCCTTCCCATGAACCTTATCAGTGCCTTTTTAAACAATGTTGCAGTATTTATTACAGTCCGCTTGAGTTATTTCGTTCAGAAAATCAGGGTAATTTATCAGGCATAACTGTTAGTTTTAAAACCATGTTGACTACTATTTATTGAGTTATGTTTAATTTTGATGTTGATAATTAGGTGAATTATTTTGCCTAGAATTGAGTAGGTCTGTAGATGCTTGTGTCCTGATAGGACCAGTCCCTGCATGTGGTTTCCTAATTTATAACAGTTCCAGATGGGATACCCCAAATTGTTAAACTCACCTCCAGCCCCAAGTTGGTTGCAACAAGGTACACAGACCAGGGTTAAAACTGGCTTATAACTCCCTTTTTTGTGTATTCTTGAAATCAGAAAACAAAAATGTTTCTTGCCAAGACTGATTTCTTTTCTTCCATCATTTTCACAGTCTGAGATGACTAAAAGGAGATTGCAGTTCAGTTTTTCCCCATTTGAAGTCCTTCTCTTTGAAATTTCCTTAACACCCATCTGGTGTGACATTCCATCATCTTGCTTGAGGCTAAGCACAATCCATACAACTCTTACAGATAATAACTGAATTTCATTGCTCAAAATTTGTATTCTGAGCCATTTTTTGGCTGTATGACCCCTATACAAATTCTCATTGCAATTAAAGGTTCAGTACGTCTGTAGGTGATCTGGAATTATCCTCCGTGTTAATAACAATATAACCACTATCACTATTTTGAATATGTGCACTATATTGGTTGTGCACTACTGCTTTCAATCTGTTTTTCCGCACACTGTACGTTGACTCTTTCATAATGATTGTCATCAGTTTCTTCCTCAGCGCTCTGTTATAAATGTCAACTAACTTGGGGACTTAAGCCTTTTAAACTTGTCTTAGACCTTCATCTCAATTATAAAGTAATAAAGAAAATTGATATTGTTAAGACATGTCATCCTTGATATTCTTCCCTCAGGTAGTACTTGGAGTTCAGGTCAATAAAATCTATTCCTTAAAATCCAAAAAAAAATCTATTGAAAGGATCATAATTTAGAGTACTGATAACCACACTTCATTCTGTTAATGACATCTTGGACCATTCTAACATACTAGTTCTGTCACTCTTTATCCTCCTGACAACATAACATGCTTCCTTTAATTACTTCAGTACACTGTTATAGGATAAAATTTACACTTCTGCTCTTGTGTTGTTTCAATTAAGGGGGATTACTTTAATGAAAAAAAGTGTTTGATTATCTTCTGTTACTCCTTTTGCTTGGTTAAAAGTACAAGTGATGTAAATTAGGAAAGTGAAACATAACATTAGAATAACATGCAAAAGACAAGGGACATGGGACTAAGCAGCTCATTATGAGGTCTAATACCTGTGGCATCCTCTATTGTTTGATTCTGTGTCAGAATGCTTCATTGTGTCATTGGTACATGATCTCATTGTGAGGGCAATAGCTCATAATTCTTCTTATGCTTCATCTCCTTCTAAAAGGTAAGTTTCCAAAACAGTTTTCATCATAGTTAGCATGTAATGACTGCTTTTTCCGTTTTATTTCAATTTTAGCTCAAACCACACCAGCAACACTCCTACCCCACAGAAATGAAAGATATTCTAACTCATGTGCGACTGACAATTAAGCCAGATGGTGGGATCAGTAGGATGCGGCTCTTGGGAATTCCGTGCACTCTTCCCTCAGGAAACCTGTGAAAAGAATCTCTACAAATGCATTGCAATTTTTTTCTCTCAATTATATCAATTTTGCTAGAAATATACTTGTGCTGGATTGCCAACTTTTCTTTGTTCCAGTTTGTCTTGTGTCATTTGAATTACTAAACTATAGGCTTCTTATGAGGAAGCTAGAAGATGAAAATTATGACAGAAATCTTCTCTCAAATCCCAATTATATCATTTTTATTACTGCAGTAGAGTTGCGAAGGCAATGAACCTACATGAAATCTTAACTAGTCTGATTTTATAACTTATAAATAATGTGTTCAAATATCTCTGTAAATCCTGGTTCTAATCTCTGCTTGAGTAAATTATTGAGGTTGTGGAGGTTTCCTTGTTTTGAGTAAAATGAAGAATTGTTGCCAAGGGAAGAATTGTCAACGCCTTTATCTTGTTTGCTCTGTAGTGGTTGTGCCTATCAATTCAATTTTAAGGGGTCTATTAAACACCACCTTCTCCCCACCCCTGTCCATCTCACCCCACCCTTTGCAAGGAGAGCTGATTAGATACAAACATAGGGATTCTTGCAAGCAAATGGAATGGAATGTCTATTTTCACCCGGCTATATCTGAGTCCTCATGTTTGAGGTGACCTCCTCCTTCTCCTCATCTACTGATGATGGGGAAGTTCTACCTTAAATGGACTCCCCTAGAAGTAGCAATTGCCAGGCTGTGGCATATTCAAGATTAACTTAAATCGCCAGCATATCTCTACACTTTAATCTGGCTTATTTCAGAACTGAATAGGATGCATGCAGGCTTTTAGAGCCTCTTTTTCACTCTTAAGCAATATTTGATAACACTCTCTAATTTAAAGAGTTTTGAGAAGATTTGTAGTTCAGGTTGAGGTTCTGGATGTAAGTTTGCTCACTGAGCTGGAAGGTTCATTTTCAGAAGTTTTGCCACCATACTAGGTAACGTCATCAGTGAGCCTCCGGTGAAACACTGGTGTTATGTCTTGCTTTCTATTTATGTGTTTAGGTTTCCTTGGGTTGGTGGTGTAATTTCCTGTGTTGGAAATGCCATTTCCTGTTCTTCTTCTTGGGGGTGGTAGATAAGGTCCAAATCAATGTGTTTGTTGATAGAGTTCTAGTTGGATTGCCATGCTTCCAAGAATTGTTGTGCGTGTCTGTTTGGCTTGTCCCAGGATGGATGTGTTGTCCCAGTCAAAGTGGTGTCCTTCCTCATCTGTATGTAAGGATACTTGATCTTGCAAAGTATTTTGTAAATCTGTATAGGATCTAGTGGACTTAAAAGATTCTATACAGACAACAAACATCATTTACAAAATACCTTGCAAGAGCTGTAACAAACACTATATTGGGCAAACAGGCAGAAAACTAGCCACCAGGATACATGAACATCAACTAGCCACAAAAAGATATGACCCACTATCACTAGTTTCCTTCCATACAGATGAGGAAGGACACCATTTTGACTGGTACAACACATCCATCCTCGGACAAGCCAAACAGAGGCATGCACGAGAATTCCTAGAAGCATGGTATTCCAACTAGAACTCATTCAACAAACACATCGATTTGGACCCCATCTACCACCCTCTGAGCAAAAAAAACGGATATGACAAAACCAACACAGGAAATGTAATCACCAAATAGGCAATGACATCTCCAACCCAAGGAAACTTAAACACATAAAAAGAAAGTGGAACATAACACCAGCGCTTCACCAGAGGCTCACTGATCTTGTTACATAGTGTGGTGAAGAAACATCTCAAAACGAATCTTCCAACTCAGCGAGCAAACTTATATCCAGAACTCTCTAATTTGAAATATAGATATGTTGAATGTATGCATTCAGCTAATTGAGGGCCACAAGTTACAGGCAATGGTATTATTGTGCAATCGGTTAAGCACTGGTACAACATTTCTTTGTGCTATTTTAATGGACATGCTAGCGATTAATGGTTGTCTTAACATTTTAAGGAAAGAAATGTGTTCCAAGTATGTTTATGAAACAATATAAACAAATGTAATGTCCATCCTACTACTCCCTTATGTGTAAAATGTATTGCCTTGACACATGGTAGACAGCAATGAATTACTTTCAATAGTTTAATCATCTCTTTATTATTAGGGATATTTTACTTTTCAAAGTTTGTAAGAAGATTTGTAGCTCGGGTGCTCGTTGTTGTGGTTCTGTTCGCTGAGCTGGGAATTTGTGTTGCAGACGTGCCACACACACAGATGACAAGCAACATGAGTTCGACTGGGACAACACTACTATTATAGGACAAACCAAACACAGAACAGCCAGGGAATTCCTAGAGGCATGGCACTCATCCACAGATTCTATCAACAAACACATCGACCTGGACTCAATATACCGGCCACTGCAGCAGACAGCTGGAACTGACAACCGGAAGCGGCAGAGACAAACCACTATAAATGCCGGAGGAAACATCACAGAAGCGCTTCACAGGAGGCTCCCAAGCACTGAGGATGTCACCTAGACAGGGGACGAAACGTCTGCAACACAAATTCCCAGCTCGGCGAACAGAAGCACAACAATATTTTACTTTTTTAAAATGTCTGATCAATATTATAGGATTAGGGGGCAAATACAATTTAAATAGAAGCTAATAAGCTTAGTTCAATATTGTTTGTGCTTAAAAGAAATCACTGATAAAAGACAATGTTTTAAATGTTATGTGGGTGCCATCTGTGTTAGCATTAAATTGAGTAATTTTTGATGAAATGATCAAAGAGGATATATAACATAAAGATGGATAACTGAATATGTACTCACTGTCTTATTTATTACCTTCGGTAATTCCATCTTTCAGCTAAGACACTACAATGCAGATCCTTTGCACTTTTCTGGTAGATATAAAAGATCACATGTGATTTAATGAAAAGCAGGAGCATCTTAACCAACGTTTGCCTTGCAACCAGTAGCTGAAATGATTGCTGTCTGTGAGAACCTGCTGCGTATAAATTGGCAGCTACATTTCCTATGTTACACAGAGTGATTGCACTTCAAAACAACTTAATTAGCAGTAAAGCATTTTAGAAAGTTCTGAGGTCATGAAATGTCATATATGGATGGAAGCCTTTCTATGATAGATGTATCTGTGGGGAGAGAAAAACTTGTTGGGCTGATTTAATAAGCTGATTGGTCTTTACTGCATTCACAATTTTCTACATTTTCAACGACTTGGCTAAAGTAGTATTTTCTCGATGCCCCTGCTTTCAAGGAAGTAAAGAAAATGGTGTAAAGAGGAAATAAATAGATATATCAGTTTTACTACTTCCAGACTGTGCAGATTGGGTAAGTTAATGTTTATCTGCTGAAAAAAAACTAAGGGTAAGTTGCACTAATTGTGTTTCTGGTTTGCTGAAGAAACAATAGATCGTTGTATATGGCAAAGAGATCAAGTTTGTCTCCAGGATGGAAAAAACTCTTATAAAGTTCTAGATTTGGGAGTTATTCATTAACTGAAGATGTGCAGGGCTAAATAATGCAAGCACTTTAATTTCAATGTGAAGTGATGTAAAATTACAATTTTATTTGGATCCCTGTAATGATGAGCAGGGAGTAAGCGTATTCTACTTAGATATTTCATGTATCTTCAGTGGATGGAGACCTTTAAAATTTCCAGACCACTTAATGTGATAAAAATATATAAATTACTCACTACAAGTGCAGAGTCGTTACTTTTCTGGATGAACATTGGATTCCGTCTGCTACAAGTAAAAGAAGGTCGTCTTTTGGAGAATTGGAAAGATGCCAAGCTCTTTAAGAAAATTCATCCAAGATTGGCATAACTTTCCTAACTGGGACTTCTTTGGATATACGAGCTCAACAAAATTTTCATGAAAATCCATATATATTAGGCATTTCATGATGCTGTAACATTTTTAGTGTCATGGAAATTTCCCCACCAGGGTTACGGAAGTAACCTTGAGCATAGACTTTAAATACAGAATTGCAAAATATAACAATGAATTAGTTCAACAAACATCCTTTGTGGAAAAAAGTGCTTTCGCATTTACGTGACATTTTGCTGTTCATGCAAAGAGCATAGAAACCATAAGTAGCAATCAGTATGAGTTTTCAAGCAATAGGTCATGCCTCACTAATCTACTGGAATTCTTTGAGGAGGTAACTGAAATGAGAGGAGGAGAGTTAGCCAATAAGTTTTTGATACGTGTACTTTCAGAAAGCCCTTGATGAGATTTTTTATCTCAGACAATTAAAGAAGGTAGTGAACCTTGAATCGAACAGCAGATTAGTTTTGGGAATTGGCGAGACAATCGAATATAGAAGGTGATGAGTAAAATACTTCATGTGCTGAAAACCAAAGCCATAAAACACTGTAACTATAGAGTCAAAGAGTGTGGTGCTTGAAAAGCACAGCCGGTCAGGCAGCATCTGAGGGCAGAAGAAACGAAGTTTCAGGCATAAGCCCTTCATCAGAAATAAGGCTTTTGGGCCAGGGGGGGCTGAGAGATAAATGGGAGGGGGAGGGGGAGGGGGTGGCATGCCCTCCACGTCCCTCCTACCCAAAATACACAAACCTGATTGCCCCAGTCAACACATTGTCTTAGCCTGCTCCTGCCCCACCGAACTTACCTCTACATACCTTGACACTGTCCTGTCTCCCTTAGACCAGGAACTCCCCACCTACATTTGGGGCACCATCCATGCCCTCCACTTCCTCCATGACTTCCATTTCCCTGGCCATTGTGAGCGAAGCCAAGTTGCTGCTGGCACACCACAGCCAAAGTCCAGGACTGGACTTATCTTCATCTTGGACCTCCAGTTCCTGTACACATCTATCCACCATGATGAAGGCTTCCAAGCCCTCTGTTTCTTCCTCTCATGCTGACCCAACCAGTACCTTCCACTGACATACTCATTCAACTGGCTGAACTGTCTTCACTTTCAACAACTTCTCCTTCCAATCTTCCCACTTCCTCCGACCCCTCCCATTTATCTCTCAACCCCCTTTGGCCCACAAGCCTCATTCTTGATGAAGAGCTTATGCCTGAAACATCGATTAACCTGCTCCTCGAATGCTGCCTGACCTGCTGTGCTTTTCCAGCATCACACTCTTTGACTCTGATCGCCAGCATGTGCGGTCCTCACTTTCTCCTAGCTGCAACTATGCAGCAGATTAGACAGCATCAGTAAGGGAACAGACAACTGAGGTTTCAGGTTCAAATCTTATTAATACATCGATGAGTTCATCCTGATGGCTGGAACACTTGCAAAGTTTAAGTACAATCAAATTCTACAGCTGTGCTCCTGGTCCATGGACTAGGAGCACTTAAGGCAGATACTTTACCCCAGGTCTCTTGTATTTATATATGCAGCAGATACTTGAAGTAGCAGCAATGTCAGCTCAGAAGTGTGAGAACTCACCGATTGGAATTGTCACTTCCCAAAAGGAGTGGTGGCAAAAGTAATGGGAGAAGAAGATAATTCCCATACCCACCATCTTCTTGTCAACTCTGGGACCCTTGCTCAACTTTAAGATTATTTTCGAAGCAACCTGTTCAGAGTTACTATTTCACACCTCTGGAGTTGGTTGGATTTGAATACAGGCTTCCCTGCCCAGAGGTAAGGACTCTACCATTACACCAAAAGAAACTTAAGCTCAACTTTAACACCCAGCTACTTATTAAGACCCTTCAATGATCAATTAATTACAACTAATAGCCCTCCATGCCAGGGCTGTGATTCTCTGTTCCTGGCAAACATGAACAGTGGCAGCCTTCATGATTGGTAAAATGGTTGGCCTGCTGCCAGCTAGGGGTGTGAGGTCCTTCACCTATTTCTTTGTATGATCATTGGGCGAGGGGTCAGAGGCTGACTACTTTACACCACTTCTTCCATCCTTTTGCCTGATCTCCAGTATCCCCTCTTTTTGTTTCTTTAAACCTGCAGTCCCTACCACAAAACGTTGCCTACCTTGTCTGCCAGTCCTGACTTTGGCTTGCTGTTTCACCAGCAACTTGGCCTCTGAGGCCACATGGCTGCGCACAATGGCTGCCATCACAGATTGGTCAACAGATGAGGTAGGTCATCACTGTCACTTGAAGGGATACACAAAAAGGACCTCTAAGTGACCACTTATGTGCCTGATAGAAATCCAGCAGGCTTACATCCCAGCTAGCAAGAATGTGGTTCATAGAAGAAATGTTTTCCCACATTGTGAAGGTGCACCATCAAATTGACCATGACTAATTCATTACAATCAATAAAAAAATATGTGTAATGATTATGTTGATGTTAGATTAATAATATGTTTTTTAAATTCTTTGAGAGAATATTAGCACAAATGGATGAGTTTAGTTTATTACTGCTCATAATATTGATTGTTAAGATTCATACTATTCAACCATACCATTGTAATGTCAAACAAACCTTTAATTGAATAATGCAATTAAGAGAACGATATTAGCTGAAATACATCATTTGGTCCAAAGCTCAAGCCATATGGCATCACTTTTCAGCTATTCAGCAACTTTGTATTAAAACCAGACCACTTTTAAAAAGTATACATACAAGACGCTAATTGTTGCCTATATCCTCAGAGCATTGAAATCCAGAATCAATGGGATCAGTTTATTTGTGTGTGCACTGTTGGTGATAAACACAATTTCTCAACTCTCATCAGCAGCACACATTTGGAACATGTTCCCATTTTGTCACTAACTCCAAATTAGTTCTTTCCTAAGTCTGAAAATACGTAGATATTAATGTTTTTCTTCTGCTTATTTTGGCCTTTGTGATCTTTCATCTTTTAATGCTTAAGAATGAAAGAAGGAACAGTGGCTAGTTACAGTTTATCAATGGGGAAAAGCTGAGCTGACTCAATGTGCACCTGGACAGATTTCACTATTTGTCTTGACTAATGCTGTTTCATAATATTGTGTACTGACCTCAACTGTTCTTAATATTTGTTAATGACTTATGTAACAGAGTAGAGAGCCACATATCCAATTTACTGATTGCATAAAGATAAGGTGGTGTAGAAGGTAGTGGGGGTTGAAGCATAGAATTACAAAGATATTATTAGATTAAGTAGATAGGTGAAACTATGGCAGATGAATTTCAGTACAGGTCAGTATGAAGTCATCCACTTAAGAATGAATAAAGATTAAATTATTTCTTCACATGGAAGAGTTGGGCATAGTGGAGCTTAAAAGAAATGTAAGGGTCTGTGTACAGATACAAAACATAATCAAAAACATATAGAGAATATTAGCCTTTATATGTAAGGGACTAAAATATAAAAAGGAATTATAATTTTCTGCATCTATACAAAGTCATCATTATGCCACATCAAGAGGACTTTGTATGGTTCTTGACACTATATTTGAGAATGATAGGTTGGCCTTGGAAGGAATTCAATGCATTTTCCCAAGACTTTAACAGGTAAATGAAGAAGGAAGTACACAAACTGGTTCTATTTTCCTTTAAAAAAAAGGTTAAAGCATAATTTAGGTTAAATGAAAAGGATTGACAGAGCAGATCAAAACGTCTGCTCATGGAGGAGTCAAAGACCTTGAAACCAGAGCAAAGTCACTGAGAAGAAAATTCAAGGACCACTTTCTTGTGTAATTCCCATCCAAGTGTAGAGCCATCTTCCACAAAAAGCCATAAATTAATAATTTGAAATATGTGATCAATAGATTTTTGCTAGTGAAGTGTATTAAGGAATGTAAAGCTAAGGTAGGTGGATGCAGTTAGGGTGCATATCAACCAAGCTCGTATTGAATAGTAAAACAGGCATAAGGGGCTGAATGGCCAGCTCAGGTGCTGATGTTACTTGTAGTTTCTGAAGCATACTAGCTTAAGATTTGATCTTAACCTCTTCTGTCCATCTAATTCAGCCAACCTGAGACATCCAATCAGGTGCTTGAATCTAGTAAGGGCTTAATTTTATGAATGTCTGTAACACACACACACACACACAAACATATTTTCCTATTAGCTGATCACAAAACAGCCATCCTGAGGCATTTATAGCCCAATGGTCTAATTTTATCTGAAGGATGAAATGCGATAACAGGAACAGAAAATGATAATGACACGCCAAGACAGATTATAAATAAGCAATGGTATAATGAGTCAGGATCTCACAACCTTTGTCAGCATGGTGTGCCTTGTTGTTTACCTATGGTGTCCTGCAAACTTCTAGTATACCGTTGCAGTGCAAAGCTTTAATCCTCTGCCAAATGAGGGACATATTTAATTTGACTGACTTTACACAGAAGTCACTTCCCCATCCCTATGACTAAAGGTGAATTTAGAACTTTTCTACCAAATGAGAAATAGCACTGAGCCCAGATGACACATCTTGAATTTCAATTCATGTTTTTTTAAGTGCAAATATGAATGTGTTCAGAAGGTTCTTTGGGAATCATGTGTTGTGGAAATTGTGGGACATTTACCTTGCATGAGCTATGGCTCGGATCTCCCTGGAATAAAGTATTTACAACATAAACACTGCAAAAACCAACTCACAAATGATATATATTTAAAGACATGCTCCACATTGCCCATGATAGTTTTGCATTTGCCTTCCCCAACTTCTCTGTGAGGAATTCCTTGTCGATATTTTATACTTTTTATTTCAATTGATTTTAAAAATTCTTTCCATTAATATTGTTTGAAACATAATAATTTAAGGTTTGAATTCTTAGTTGTTTACTTACAAAATAAAATAGAATCATTTCTCACTGTTGCATGCTTTCTGGCAGCACTTCAGAAAATGCTGCAGCTTGACTGGGTGTCATGTAAGTTTTGTGGCATACATTTGGACATGGTTGTCCATGCTCAGACATTTAAGAGATTGAGAGGTAAGCATATACTATACTTGCACCAAGTAATCTTAGTGATACGCTGTTAGGCATTAAAGTGAAATATTCAACCCTGATAAATGCCGTATAAAATGACAAAAACCTAAAATGGAGTAACGGAAAGAGACAATCGGAATAAAAAAGGTAATTAATCACAGATGTTGAGTTTCTGAATGCATGACTAGACATGGTATAAATAATGGATGTAATTGAAAAATTAATTTCTCTGTGAAAGGATACAATGACACTATCTGATTCAATTCAGTCTCCATTCTAAACTTAAACTGGCTTGGTATGAGTTCATAAGGCAGATGACTGCAGTAAATTCCATGCAGGTTGTAGCTTATGTTTCCTGATCATCAGTGATCTCCTGACTGATGGAATTTGGCATAGCCACTTGCTCAAATCTGACAGCTTCATCGGAGGCCTTAGTAATCATTTTACACCATCTGAAATTTCATTGCTGCGCTTTGGATGTGAACTGCTGAATAGTGAGATCAATATGCGAAGTGCAATTAGCACTGATGATGTGATGCTTCAATTGATATTACAGGAGTCTGAGTTTCTGTTTGGTTAAAGAATGCAAATACAACTCTACATATATTTTCCTGTAAAATAACTGTGCAGAAAATCAAAATCTAAAGTTTTTTTGTTGTTTTTCACTGGGAAAAATGAGCAATTAAAAATAATTTCAGTCAGTCATTTGGGCTGCTGATATTTGGTTTGTAGTCATCTGTGCAAGATCCACAAGCTGGTGAGGTAAACACTCCACTGACATCAATATAAACATATTCTTAAGTGTCAGAATGAATTAGATGTGCCCTTGACTGTGCAGCCATGTTGGTTATATATTTCAGCTGTGAGACATATCAGGATTTCTGAGTTGGAGTGAACAACAAGGACCTTCTCATAGTTCAATAGCTGTGAAAAGTTGCAATTTGATTTCAGTATAAACTTCAGCAAAATACTGAGGAGAACAAGAACAGCAAGGCATGAGAGCAGAAATTCTGCACTTCACATCATGTTCTCACCTTTGAGGTGGGATAAGTGCAACTTCCAAGGATTTCTATCTGTTGTTTTGACCTTTTGTTCACCATATCCTAATTGATTAATTTACCTGCCATGACCAAACAGATCTGTCCACATCACTGAGGGGACAGAAGTCAAAGGGTACTCTCCCCCTTGAAAAATGGTCACCTGAGACCTAAATCAGGCCAAAGGAAGATGGGCTGAAAGTGTTGTGAGGAAAATGGAGAGACAGTTTACTAAAGGTCAACTGTCTTGATGGTGGTAAAACATAGATTATAAATGTTCAAATTCTATCATCTGGTTTTTATATCTGAGACCTTCCTGGACTGAATCTTTTAAAAAACGAAATATGGGCCTAAAATGACTGTTGAGATTCCCTCGCCACAAATTCAGGCAAGTTCAAAAAACCAGTGTGGTGTAAACAAATCATCTGAACTGAATTTCTTCAAAGATATAGAAATCATCAACTGAAATAGACAGGAAGAAATTTGCACTTTCTGTTTAGTCGACATTTGTTCAATTTGTATAAATTATCATTCATGAAAGGTTGTCGCAACTATCCAGACCGAAAACCAGACTTGGGGACACACAAGTGAACCATATTTCAGTAGCTGTTTGACAGAGCAGCAGAGAGAGAGAGAAAGACAAATAGATTAGTAACAACAAAACTGGAAGACCCTCATTCTCCTCATTGCCTTGTTTTTATCTCAAAAGCCAGCACTAATGATAAAGCAAATTGAAGAAACATTCATTCACCAAGAACTCAAGGATTCTATAAATTTTGTTACCACTGAGGATACAGGCCTTCACAAAAAGATAACGGTATAAACTTGAGGATTCGAAGAACTTTTTAAACTGCATGTGCTTTTTTGTTCCTATTGTACTAAACCCGTTCCCTTTTTAAACTTTTCATCTGTGTTTTATTCCACATTTTATTACTTTTCTTGGGGTAAGTAATAAAATAAAACTTTCTTTTACTCAGGAAAACCTAGTAACTGGCTGTATGATTTTGACTAGTACAATGTTTTAATTGAAGTGTGATAAAGCTCCATGTTAAAAAGAACAAAAAATCTTGAAAGCAGTCAACTGAGGGGGTTAAAAAGAGGGGTGCTGATTGAGCTCTCTTCATCTGGTCAGGCCACAATTACTAAAAGGAGTTCTCAAAGAGAGGCATATTGGAACAAAACAACAACTTAGTTTCTGTCTCCATAGATGCTGCCATACCTACTGAGTATTTTCAGCACTTTTATCACCAACCACTTCTGTTCTCAACATGGATGAACCTTCTTATCGCCCTGAAGGGTTTCTATTCCTGTTCTGGGAAGACTTGGATCCTCCCTGACTACAGAATGGAAATCAAACACTCTTCTAAGTTTTTGTTTACCGTAACAGAAAAGTGCAAAAAATAATACACTGTAACACAGATATGGGCTATCTTAAAAAGTTGGAAGCCTGGGGGGGTTTTTGGTTCCAAACCAGAATGTGACACCCACCCCACTGAAATCATTCCAAATTTCTTCCAGGATTGTAGAACCTGTCAGGAGTCTTGTCTTGGGGGTTGGGGGTGGGTGGGGGGAGGAATTTCTTCTACCTGTGCTTTAGTCTTTGCAATATTTACAAATACAAACCCAAAAATCATCACTCAGAAAACCAGGTATCAAACCAATCTCCATCTTGATCTCTCTGGTGACTAATGTTGATTTTGAATATAACATTAAACTGAATAGACCTTTTCGGAGAAAATGCAGTTCTCACATGAAAATGAAGTGGACTGTTCCTGGTTTATTCACAAACCAATAGTGAATGGAACTATTAATTGCTGTGAGCCAGAATGTGCATCTAACCCCTGTCTGCAGAGGGCATAGCATAGCCGGCAGCCACTGCTCATTGAAGATTAAAAATAATTAAAACACTTCTAAAATTAATTGCTCTACAGCCTTTAAAATTTAAATCCCCTACTCTGCTGCCTTATCCTTGCTGGGTCAAGGACACAAGCAGGCATGCTTTAAAGTGCTGACTGAGCTGAATTCTGCGGATCTTTTGAGGGGACATCAAGCAGAGGTCTGCAGCCTTCAAGCTGCTATCTGCTCATTCCCTATATATTATGGAAGATAGAGTATTCAGCACGGAGGACATTCAGTCCATTGAGCTGGCAATAAAAGAGCTATCCAACATTAATTTCATGCTCTACTCTTTTCCTAGAATCCTGTATGTTTGGTCTATTGTCTTTGGAGAGAAAAGAGAATTACATTTGATGCCTATAAGGTGACCTGGAGGCACCAATTTTGCTTGTAACAGCAAAAAGGTCATATCAACAAAATGGTTAAACTTCCTCCTTCTCCATTGTAAACTTCCAAGATGCCATGTAGTGCAAGCAAATATCAGCACACAGCGCCATATTGTGTGTCACTGTACATTCATATCTCAAATAGTTACCTCCACATGAGGTTTTGGCCACAGTGATTGCAATCCATATCTGTCTCAAAGTAAAACAACATTTCCAGATGAAAGCTGGAGTGAGGTGGACAGTGGAAGGAGTGGGCTGGGGTGAATGGCGGGGTCATTGATGCTATTTTATGTCTAATTATTAATAGAAGATTCAAGTCTTTCAATACTGAGTTAAGTCACTCTAAGTAGCTACAATGCTTGATTCAGTGTATTGTTAGAAGATACAGCCACTTTTCCTTGATGTCCATGGAAAGATAACTTTTCTGATTGTGTGTGAATGGCCATTTGAGTGTTAACTATGGACATCTCTCAGCATGGCTGTTGGGCTGATGCTCCTGTGTGTCTGTATTGCTCTGAACTAAACAGGCTTTCAGTGCCTAACTTCATCTGGAAGCCTTTGTATGCTTCTTCTGTGAATTTCAGAGCTTTTTTGCCTTAGACCTTACAGATATTTTTCTCATTGGGAACAATTCAGGTCCTATCGGTATGTGATGTTCCTCTTAAATCCTGTAGTGACATTGTAATGACTAGAAGAAATGTTGTTACACCAAGTTTCCTGGGACTAAAAAGGAGCAGCTTTGAGTGTATAATTCTTGATTTACTCATCCACCACAGGCGCTAACATATTGTAAAGGCAGCTTTTCTAGTATCATTAGCTGCCATCTGAAACGCATCTGCTCCATTCATTTAGGAATGGGGATCCTAGGGTGCTCAAACATTCCTATCTTTGAGCCAGGAGGCCCAGGTTCTAGTCCCACCATTTCCACAGATGCGTAATAACATCTCTGAACAGGCTGATCAGATAAATAGTAATGAGGGTTCTTTTTGTGAACCACTCAATAATATTCGTTGGCTCTGAGTACAGCAGACGCTGGGTATGAACTGGTCAACCAGCAGTTGCCAACAACTAAAAGCTGTGTTTGAGATTTAGATTTCTTTAATGTGGAGCTAACGAAAGACACATGCTTCTATGCCTTATCAGCACCACTGAGAGCAACTGCAAACCCCTGTTTGTCCCCTAACCCATTTACCACCCTCATCTTTCTATGTCTTAGATTTGCTTTCCACACAGCAATGTATATGATCGTGTGATGGCAATACCATGTACGAGTTGCTTTCCTGATTGGCAAATCAGAACTGGGCAGAGATTTTATTTCTTTTGGTTATTTCAAATTGGTATCTCATGTAACCTTTCTATTCCCACAGCCTCAAACATGGACGGAGCAGTTGA
The DNA here is from genome assembly GCF_037043375.1 of Chiloscyllium plagiosum. Taxonomy (NCBI): domain Eukaryota; kingdom Metazoa; phylum Chordata; class Chondrichthyes; order Orectolobiformes; family Hemiscylliidae; genus Chiloscyllium; species Chiloscyllium plagiosum. Next base: position 24,241,298 of record NW_028270141.1, on the reverse strand, counting down.
AATCATTTCCATGACTTGCCATACCTGCTTCCAACTCAATTGTCCTTGAAAAATAAATCCCACAATTTACTTATAATCACACTTCCAAACACTCAATTGCCTGGCTTGAGGCCTTCCAATTGTCTGCGTCTGAAGTTGCCGGTCCAATCAACTAATCTCTTACCTCCAGTTGGATGCCATTGACTCCAGTAAAATATCTACTCTCTCCCATCATTTTTTTTTGTTCCTCCTGATTTAACTCCCGATTTTACTCCCCAAGTTCCGGGAATGCAAACTTGAACACATTTGATACTCACCCGATCAAGCTTTTCGTTGTGAAAATCTGACTTAACAACACTTTGGGGCTTCAAATACCGTCTTTTTTTAACCATTTGTTTTCATATCCTCCTGATCTCACTTACCTATGAACTGCACCCTGGACTATATTCCAATAAAACTGCTGGTCAACCTACTTCTGTTCCCCTTCTCCACGCGAGCAGATCTTATAAATTGTTCTCTCGACTCAAGGACCATCCTCATTCCTTTAGAAAGAATAATTGGCAGGACCCCCTCAGATAAATTCGCCCTCGATCTTCTGCCCTCGCTAGTTGCAACATTGTGTCCAACTCACTTTCGTCTTCAAATTTCTTGAACATGTCTTGCAAGTCTGCAGGCTGCAATAATAAATTGCATTCTAATTTGACTGTGGAGTATCTTGTCACAATTTTCAAATACAGATGGCAGCTCTCTCCTCAGTAGTAAGTTTGTCACTGTTTCCTCTTTCACCATGCAACCTTTTGTAAATATGGTCATGTCTCACTTTCCAGCAGATAGGAGACCACTTGTTCTGCAGATTTATCAGTGTGGAGTTCTTTGGTAAACTCATTAACTTTAGCTATCGGCAGCCAACTATTAAGCGGAACATTCTAAGCCTTGCAGTAGGTAAACTGGCTAAGCAGTACTTCATTAACAGTGAGTATTTTACTTTCACGTCTGTGCTGCACACCCTGGACCAACATGCACCTGTTGTAGGAATTGAAATGCATAATGGAATCCCTGTTCCCCACTGCCATCTTAAACTGCTGGTGTTGTGCTATGTCTCAGAGTGTACCTTTAAGACAGATGTTCATGATATCATCACTGAATTATAACCTGCAATTTGATGATTTGCTGGTCTCAGACTCCATCTTAACTCATGCCACTTGAAGCATGACATTGTTTTGGAGGCATGCTACTGTTTAATTGAATAACTTAAAAGTGTTTTTAAATGTAAAATTTATATTTGTCAGTAAGCTGTAATAAGTGTCTGTTGGATTCTTCAGGATCACTTTCTCCTTGTCCATTTTTTTAATGACGTGGAGGTGCCAGTGTTGGACTGGGGAGGACAAAGTTAAAAATCACACAACAGCAGGTTATAGTCCAACAGCTTTATTTGGAAGTACAAGCTCTCAGTCTCCTGGATTCAACAGTGAGATTAAAAAAAAGGTGTAACCACAATCCCCATTTTATTCACTTGTATTGATTTTTTAAAAAAAATGTTATTTCTTAAATTTCCTCTACTTTGCATTTGAATCGAAGCCAATTTGCTGTTCAGTTACTAACCTTACGAAAAGTCTGGGTACATCCCTATCAAGAAACCTGTATGCAATTTTGTTTGAATGTGATTGGGTAGACTGAAAATGTTCACAGAAAGAAGTGATGTCTACTCTTAATATCAGACCAGGTTCAAGGGAGACTTTTGACAGAAGTATGGTTTTCAATAAACTGAGGAAATGAATTGTGTTTGAGTGGACAGATTACTTGAACAATGTAGAAAGTACAGAACTGGTTGGCATCAGTATGAAATATGGAGTTTGGTTGGATGCAAGCATTTATTTTTGCATCCACAAACCTCTGGGATTTAAAGGGACCTAAGGGGAAACTTTTTCATGCAGAGTGTGGTGCATGTATGGAATGAGCCGCTGGAGGAGAGATGGAGGCTGGTACAATTGCGACAGTACATGTAATTGTACTGTCTGGATGTATGCATGAATAAGAAGGGTTTCGAGAAATTTGGGCCAAATGCTGGCAAATGGAACTAGATTAATTTAGAATATCTGGTCAGCATAGATGAGTTGAATTGAATGGTCTGTTTCAATGCTCAACATCTCTAATTTAGTAGCACCTGGACAAGTCCCTAGAGTGGAAGGTACCTCATGTGTTTGATGAACTCAGACCTGTGTGCCTTTTCAGACGAGCAAAAAAAAACAACAATATTTGAAGAACAAGGCATTTGTCCAAGCATCTAAAATGATGCTTTACTTCCAGCTAGTGTTACCAATTAGTATTAGCATTATCTTATTGCCAAGGACATGCTGTCTACCACATTTTGCTGCATTATAACAGTGACCACTATGAAATGTTTTAGATGGCACAGAAGCTGCTCGATCAATTGCAAAAAAACGTAAGTTATATTTTTTTGACAAGTTTATATTGTAGGTCATGAAATTATAAATTATGCAATGGTACTTTGTGGAAAAGATCATGGAGTAACCCGATAGTTTTTCCCTTTGTTGTGGGAAAAATGTGCTCTATTGCAGGCCTTAGTTCCTCACTGTTTAAAAAAATACTCCTCTGTTCTGTTTTTCTTGGGTCTAAAGTGGATGTCTCAAACCTTCATACATCGAATTTCACCCGCCACAATTTTGCCCACTCACCTAATCTTATATCGTTTTGCAACTTTCTGCAGTGCCACCTAACTTGGTGTCCTTAACCAATTGCGATATATTTATTGATGAAAACAAGAGTATGGCCTGGGCGACCCTTGTACAGATATTGTCATAAGATGTCTGCCTTCTTCTCCTGGCACAATTAGAATGCTGGACATGCTGTGCAGTTCTGCCTGCTTGGTTGAAAGAGAAATAAGTTAACCAGTTAACACTAACATTAGTAATGGGGAAAGTTAGAAAAAAAGTGGGTGAGGTTAAGAGAACAACAACAGTGAAGGTCTGTGAGAGTATGAAGGGCAGGCGAGATTGAGTGATAAGTGGTTTAATGCTGCAAGGACAAACAGAATGGTAACATTCAATTAAAGAAACAAAAGAGATGCAAAGTCTGAAGTGGGCTGAGCAAATGCAGACATCATTCAGTCAACAGTCATGTCCCCAAGCTTCCCGATGACTATCAAATCACCTTGTTGTTTCTCTTACCTTTTTGAACCTGGCTGGATAGTGTTTTTTTAGATTAGATCCCCTACAGTGTGGAAACAGGACCTTTGGCCCAACAAGCCCACACCGACCCTCTGAAGAGTAACCCAAACAGTCCCATTTCCCTCTGACTAATGTACCAAACACTATGGGCAATTTAGCATGGCCAATTCACCTGACCTGCACATCTTTGGACTGTGGGAGGAAACCCATGCAGACATGGGGAGAATATGTAAATTCCACACAGACAGTACCTTGAGGCTGGAATCAAACCTGGGACCCTGGTGCTGTGAGGCAGCAGTGCTAACCACTGGGCCACCATGCCGCCCCACTCCTGTGAAGTTCCACATAAATTCAAGAAACAGTACCTTATCTTTCAATTTGAAAGTCTGCAGTTCCCTGGACTCAATGAGTGAAAATAATTTAGACTGTAACCTCTGCCCTGGTTTTGTTGCCTATTGTTATATTTATCTTTTAAAATCTTATTTACTTCATTTGCTTTGCATTTGGATGTCAACTATCTTTCCTTGTGCATTCTTTCCAGACATATTTTGTATTTTCACCTAACCCCTTCCCCCTCCCTTTAATCTTGCACCATGAAACTTTTTATCTTCTAATTTGTCCTCCAGATCACAGAAATTCCCTTTTGTTATTTTTCCTATGCTCCATTGTATCTTTTGCTTAAAACGTATTCCATTTCTAACTGCTCCCAGTTCTGATGAAAGACCACAGCCCTGAAATGTTAACTCTATATTTCTGTCTGAACAGATGTCTCTTAACCTGTTGTGTACTGTCAGTGCTTTCTATTTTTTGTGCAGATTTTCAGCATGTGCAGTAGTTTCCTTTTTGTACCAAGGCATAGGCTTATGCTTCTGACATGATTGTAGAATGAATGTATTGTAATAATGACACGACCAGCTATCCTTAGTCGCCACACACGCAGATGACAAGCAACATGAGTTCGACTGGGACAACACTACTATTATAGGACAAGCCAAATAGAGAACAGCCAGGGAATTCCTACAGGCATGGCACTCATCCACAGATTCAGATAATAAGCATATCGACCTGGACCCAATATACCGGCCACTGCAGCGGACAGCTGGAACTGACAACCGGAAGCGGCAGATTCAAACCACTACAAATGCTGGAGGAAAGATCACAGAAGCGCTTCACAGGAGGCTCCCAAGCACTGAGGATGTCACCTAGACAGGGGACGAAACGTCTGCAATATAAATTCCCAGCTCGACGAACAGAACCACAACAACGAGCTACAAATCTTCTCACAAACTTTGTAATAATGATTCTTTGTTATTCCAATGCAACTTCTACAAGTCCTTATCTGACTTCAAGAAGTATTGGGGATTCAGTTTTGTGAGCAACTTGTGCAGAGTTGTGTCTATCTGAACACAATTGTTATTCCTCTACAAAGAGAAATGATGAAAGGTTAGTTCTGTGTAAAATGAATCATGTAGTAGTTTAAATTCCTCTCCTAAAATTTATAGTAAGTTACTTTATTCCAATATTTAAAAAAAAATGTTTCTCACTTTGCTAAAATACCAAGAAAAAGAATTTGGTGCCAATCCATTAATCAACGGGATAAAATTGCATACATGGGAATTTCAAATTAGTTGTGGAAGTTCTTGATTTCAGCTGGTTATAAAAAGAATACAATAAGGTAAGGTGAAGCATTTCTTCAAAGATCAGCGCTTGATACATCCGCAGTAATCTAGTACAGCTCTTGTAGTTTGGTTATGGAATGTGCATCAGAGGCTGAATTTAAGAACTGATGGAACCATCTAAAGTTAGCTTCATCTTTCGTCTAACTAGTGTTATACCTTGTACCTGTTCTGCGAGTGTTACACATTAATGCAAAGTGCAAAAGTGACATTGTGCCAGCCATTCTAATATTGTTGGGCACAAACATTCATAATCACAACACACATATTTTCAGTGACCTGCAAATCACCAAAGAAAATGTGAGTTTCTGGAAGAAAGACCAGAAATGAAAACACTCAGAATGTGTGATATCAGTGTCTGCGTGTGGTTACCTTTGAGAATTCAGATAACAAAAGTGGTTCATATTCTTCACTGACACCTATCCCAATAAGCTACCTGAAAACATCACACATAAATAATTAAATTCTTTCAATCAGGATCCTGAGGTGTGAAATGCAGCATCAGATACAGTTACAAGTGTGATGAACTCTTTCCTGAACCTTCCTGAAAATATTTTGTATCTTTTCTTATGAATTCTCTTTGCAAAATTTAGCTATTAATGATCTTTGTGGAACAACTGTAATTTTTTTCAGTCAGTCGTGTCACTATGTGAGTAGAAATTCGAGAATCCTAATGATTATTTTTTGGTGCTTTGAACATAAATACCTGAGGTGACTGAGTCACTTATTCAAGGACAGGTCAATTAACTTGTTTACCCAAATGGGAGTGGTTAACTGTTTATGCCAAAAACACTGAGTGTGATAGAATATATATGTTTATACGTGTTTATACATACACATATGTATGTATAAATAGCAACAGCAAGTATTAATCAATTTAGCAGGACTTTCGTGTAATTGAAAGTAATAAAAAGAAACGGATCTTCAAAACATAAAAAAAAGCAATCAGCCGTGCTATCCTTCCATATTATTTCATTTCCTCTGTTGTACTGTAATCTTGGTCTGAGAAGGGAGTCAAGTGATCTCTCTTAGATTTTTTGCCCTGTCTCTGTCACTTGCGTATTTAAAAAAAAATTGTAATTTTCTTTTAAATTCATATAAAGATGGCATCATTGTCCAGGCCAGCATTTATTACCCATCCCTAATTGCCCAGTAAGCAGTTGAGAGTCAACCACATTGCTGTGGGTCGGGAGTCATACATAGGCCAGGCCAAGTAAGGATGGCAGATTCCTTACCTAAATGACACTGGTGACCCAGATGGATTTTTAAACAGCAATTGATTAATGGCCACCATTAGACTCTTAATTCAAGATTTTCTTTTAAGTTCAAATTCCACCATCAGTTGGGGTAGGATTTGATCCTGGGTCCCCTAGGTTAACAGCCCAGTGATAATACCACTAGGCCATTACCTCCCTAAATGCTTATAAATGCATTTTGACAAGAAGGCTACTAATATTTCATTCACATCCTCCATAGGACAGAAGAAAAGCTGATTGTTGAAACATGTGACTCACTTTCCACCTCTTAGTCTTTAACTATCCTCTCACATCTCTGTGCATAACCACTGGTATTAATGTATTTGGTCAGTGTTTTTCTGATTTCATTTTTTTACTGTTGCCAGTCTCCTTACCTTCCTGATTCCTGGCTGTGTTGTAATTGAAACCTCATTGCACAGGATGACATCAGGGATAAAGATAAAAATCACACAACACCAGTTTATAGTCCAGTAGGTTTATTTGGAAGCACTGGCATTCGGAGCGCTGCTCCTTCATCAGGTAGTTACATGTCCACATCATGACATAAGAGACGTGAGACTTGCAATTCTAAGGACAGTTCTACAATTCATTTTTTTAAAAATGAAAATTGAGTTGTTTTATAGAGTGATAGAGATGTACAGCACGGAAACAGATCCTTCGTTCCAACTCCTCCATGCCGATCAGATATCCCAAGCTGATATAGTTCCATTTGCCAGCTCTTGCCCCATCTAAACCCTTCCTATTCATATACCCATCCAGATGCTTTTTAAATGTTGCAATTGTACCATCCTCTACCACTTCTTCTGGCAGCTTATTCTATACACGCACCACCCTCTGTGTGAAAATAATGCCTCTTAGGTCCCTTTTATATCTTTCCCCTCTCACCCTAAACCTATGCCCTCCAGTTCTGGACTCCCCCATCCCACGGAAAAGACTTTGTCGATTTATCCTATCCATGCCTCACATGATCTTATAAACCTCTATGAGGTTACCCGTCAGCCTTCGAAGCTCGAGGCAAAACAGCCCACACTACTCAGCCTCTCTCTATAGCTCAAATCCTCCAATCCTGGCAACATCTTTGTAAATCTTTTATAAACTCTTTCAAGTTTCACAACATCCTTCTGATAGGAAGGAAACCAGAATTACATGCCATGTTCCAAAAGTGGTCTAATCAATATCCTGTACAGCCACAACATGATCTCTCCACTCCTATACTCAATGCTCTGACCAATTAAGGAGAACATACTAAACGCCTTCTTCACTATCCTACCTACCTGAGACTCTACTTTCCAGGACCTATGAACCTGCACTCACGTTGTTCAGCAACACTGCCTAGGACCTTACCATTAAGTGGATAAGTCCTGCTAAGATTTGCTTTCCCAAAATGCAGCACCTCGTATTTATCTAAATTAAACTCCACCTGCCACTCCTCAGCCCATTGGCCCATCTGATCAAGATCCTGTTGTAATCTGAGGTAACCTTCCTCACTGTCCACTACATCTCCAATTTTGGTGTTATCTGAAAACTTACTAACTCTCCCTCTTATGCTCCCATCCAAATCATTGATGTAAATGATGAAAAGTAGTCGACCCAGCACCGATCCTTGTGACACTCCACTGGTCTCAGGCCTCCAGTCTGAAAAACAACCCTCCACCACCAATGTCTTGGTCAGTAATGCAAGAAAAATAATTTTGTCATTGGAGATTGGTTCTTAGGGATTATCAGTTTAAAATTGTTGCTGGGACTGAGCAGAAAGCCTACATTAGATATAGTACAATGTCCTTATTAGAATTTCTCTATGCATGTAATTGAAGGGAAATTGAATAAATGTTTGAAGTCGAGGAAGGCATAAAACAATTGGGAGGGCATGGGAGGTATGTTCAATGTTGAATTGTTCCAAAAATTTGACACAGACAAAGTGTGCCAAATAACACATTCAGTGCTGTGAATTCTTTGGATCTCTTATTGAAGTATTCTTTTCCTAGTTTTCAAAATTGTGGAACACCTTACTTTTCTCAGTCATTTGTCACTAGAGAAATTGTGGTTTTGGTTAAGAAAAGAAAGAAGCATATATTAGGTATAGACAGGAGAGATTGAGAACACTTAGAAGAGTATAAAGGCAATAGGAGTATACTTAAGCGGGAAATCAGGTGGGCAAAAGGGGGACATGAAGTAGCGTTGGCAAATAGAATTAAGGAGAATCCAAAGGGTTTTTACAAATGCATTAAGGACAAAAGGGTAACTAGGGAGAGAATAGGGTCCCTCAAAGATCAGCAAGGAGGCCTTTGAGGGGAGCTGCAGAAAATAGGGGAGATACAAAATGAGTATTTTGCATCAGTATTTACTGTGGAAAAGGATATGAAAGATATAGACTGTAGGGAAATAGATAGTGACATCTTGCAAAATGTCCATATTACAGAGGAGGAACTGCTGGATGTCTTCAAATGCATAAAAGTGGATAAATCCCCAGGACCTGATCAGGAGTACCCCAGAACTCTATGGGAAGCAAGGGAAATGATTGCTGGCCCCTTGCTGAGATATTTGTATCATCGATAGTCACAGGTAAGGTCCTGGAAGACTGGAGGTTGGTTAACATGGTATCGCTATGTGGTAAGGACAAGCAAGGGAACTATAGACTGGTGAGCCTGACATTGGTGGTGGGCAAGTTATTGAAGAGAATCCTAAGGAACAGGATTTACATGTATTTGGAAAGGCAAGGACTGATTAGGAATAGTCAGCATGGCTTTGTGCGTGGGAAATCATGGCTTACAAACTTGATTGAGTTTTTTGAAGAAGTAACAAAAATGATTGATGAGGGCAGAGTGATGGATATGATTTATATGGACTTCAGTAAGGCGTTTGACAAGGTTCCCCATGGGAGACTGGTTAGCAAAGTTAGATCTCATGGAGTACAGGGAGAGCTAGCCATTTGGATACAGAACTGGCTCAAAGGTAGAAGACAGAGGGTGGACGTGGAGGGTTATTTTTCAAACTGGAGGCCTGTGACCAGTGGAGTGCCACTAGATGGCATAGGTTTAGGGTGAAGGGGGAAAGATATAAAAGGGACCTAAGGGGCAATATTTTCATGCAGAGGGTGGTACGTGTATGGAATGAGCTGCCAGAGGAAGTGGTGGAGGCTGGTACAATTGCAACATTTAAAAGGCATGTGGATGGGGATATGAATAGGAAGGGTTCAGAGGGATATGGGCCAAGTGCTGGCAAATGGGACTAAATTAGGTTAGGCTATCTGATTGGCATAGATTTTCATTTCATTTCATTTTGGAATTGCTGAGGCTCGCATATTTCCAGTATCTCCTGGCAGAAATGCTGAATTTCAGCATGCCCTGGTTTTGTGGCTGACTGGAAACTCAAGAGGCAAAGACCAGAGACTTTCACAAGTTGCACAGGGGTTTAAATTAACCCCTACTTCAGAAGCTGGTAAAACAAAAACCTCCTTTACAGACAAGTAATACCAGCACAAAGTTTAATCCTCAACTGAAGGAGAGAAACAATTTTACAAAACTGAGTTGGACTGAAGGGTCTGTTTCTGTGCTGTACATCTCTATTTGTTCTTGCTATGAAGGTAGAATTAAAAATCAAAGCTTGGCATATCCTATACCAAGCATCCCGATTTATCCTTTCACATTTTCACTTTGGTGCTTTCATTACGTCACGAGACTTGCTATTTAACATTTTATAAAATCCAAAATGGCCACTAGATCTCTCAGGCACTCCAACATGAGAATAAAAGGAATGACGTCAGGCCACTCAGTCTATCACATTCTCTGCTTTTCCAGAGTCTGTAGAATCTTCTCTATCATTTGAGCTTAGTTTCCGTAGTAAAAGTCTTGCAAAAATTCTCATTGGTTCCCCATTCTGGTCAAACAAAACTCTAGGAGAGATGCGAATTTCTACATACCTCATAACTGGAAGATGTCAAATGAACATTTCATTTATGTGTGTTGAAAGCACTCTTAGATATCAGAAAACTCACGAGAGGTTGTAAAATACTTACCCAATTAAAGTTTTTTTAAAAAATAATTTCTTACCTTCCTTATTTTACTTCTTAAAACGTTGTCCTCCTAGTCACCATTCCAAACATAGAATTGGGCATGAACGTGTGACAGCGTATGAGTTACTAAGCAACAGTGGCCAATGCTATAGATATTCATGTTGCATATTTCTTCACTGACAGTGTCACTCTCGGATATGCCTCAGTGATTTCATACCTTCTGCCAGCGGTGAATGGACATCCTTTTCTCTGGCAAACGTGATTGCACAATTAAAAAAAAAGCTCTCTACTGTGTCTGAGATTAAGTGCAACAGTCGCGGCCTTGAGCTTGTCAAGTAGGTATTACTTAGGTAATAGTTTCTGAGTGAGAAGAGTTGTGCAGTGAAGCCAGTCTGTTGTCTCATTGTACAGATGTGAATCAGTTTATTAATAATTGTTACTGCTCGGGACAGGCTTTCTCAAACTGGTTTCAGTAACAAAAATGCGGTGACTAAGTTTCATTAAAACGTTAATGATTTGCTAATTATCTCCATGTTAGTAGACTTTGGAACATGTTTGGCAAACTAATTATAGGGGCTTTCAGAGATCGGCTCCCACCAGCCATTACGTTTAAAGAAGTTGACTCATGTTAAATCATGTCAATGTTACAGTTTTATAAAATTGTTTCTCTTCTTCAGTTGAGTATTAAACTTTGTGCTGGTATTACGTGTCTGTAAAGGACGTTTTTCTTTTACCAGCTCCTGAAGTAGGGGTTAATTTAAACCCGCATGCAACTTGTGAAAGTCTCTGGTCTTTGGTTCTCGAGTTTCCAGTCAGCCACAAAACCTGGCATTTCTTCCAGGAGATGCTGGAAATATGCGAGCCTCAGCACTTCCAAAATGAAACTCTATTTTGAAATCCTGAAATTCATCCGCAGAGAATTCTGTTAGAAGCAACAATATCAGGGTCAGAATGAGCAACAATTTTCGGGTTGTTACCATTGTTGGTAAAGTTGGCGTTTCCAGTTCATTGCTGATGAGTGGTGCTCTTGACTTACTACAGTGTGTGTGTATGTGTGTGCCAAATAGGTACTCGCCGAGTGCTCTGAAGTAGTGACTTCAAGCGCTTTTGGTTTGTGATGTTGAAGGAATGCCCTGATATATTTCTAGTCAGCATTCTGTACGAATTTGGAGAGTAACCTCCACGTTACCATAAACCCGTTGCCCTTGTCCTTTTGGATGTCAGTGGGGACAGGTCTGGGACGTTATGTGACCCACAAGTATTAGTGGCAGCGACTGCTGGTATTAATTGGAAGTGCTCATCCCACGTTCTCTTAGGTTAGTTCCTGTTTTGCAGCAGTCACAAAACATTTCGGGGAGCCCAGGTGAATAAGGAGGGAAAGTGACAAAGCAAGAAAAGAGATTGTGAGTGAAAATAAAACCAGAGAGAAAAGGAGAGAGAGCGAGCGAGAGAATTAAATGCAGGAGACAAAGCAAAAAAGCAAGAATGAGGGTGAGAGAAAGAATTACTCGAGAGAATGTGAAGGTGAGTAAAATAAGGCTTACAGTAAGACGGAGTGAGCTTTGGTTAAACAAATCTTGGAAACTTGCTTCTTTTTGCCCTTGGTAATGGGAAACCTTTTAAAAGAACCAATGGCAGGAGGAGAGAAGGAGCCCTTGCATTGTTTGCCGAGGGCCTGTACTCAGTGCAAGTCGAAATAAATCACCCGGGGAATAGATGCTGGTGACAGCCTCTGATTCCAGACGCTGAGCGGCTGTCACAAGTCAGGAGTCAGGCTCAGGACAGCTAAGGAGTGAGGAGGCGCACAGGCAGCACCAGACTGCCCATCTCTCACACACGGTCAGCGTAAGTAAGCTCTAAGACTACCCTCGGCTGCTTTAATTTGCCCGCCTTTACCTTCACATCTCTCGCTCGCTCTCTTTTACTCTCACTGCTATAAGGCTGGTCGGATCTTGTGTCCACAATTCTGAATCCCCACTCTTGTCACCAACCAAGCACTCACTCGACGTGTGCTGAAAGGAAATTCCCTCGCAGGGTACGGGATATTTCAAGTTATCCTTGAGGTAGAGGTGTGCATGTTTTTAAGAGTTGATCTAGACTGAGTAGAGCAGTTCATGCGATTGCAGCTCTATCTATCACAACAGTTTTGTAAGTACAAAAGAAGTCCAGATAATCTGTCCGCTGTCTGTCTAATCCCTGCAGCTGTCAAAGTGAACTGGAACAACTTTGAAACAAACGAAAAACTCAAGTGGAAAAACAAGGGACTTTATCTTCAGATGTGATTTCATAGTGAGCCCAGACAATTCTAGTTGCCCCACCTCCCCGTGCTACAAATCTGAATTAATATTTCATGATTTTGTGTTCAGCACCATGTTTTCATTTTGCTGCTGTAGATTGGATATCGCAAATTTATTTTTCAAAGGCAAACATTAAAATTGAAATAACTATTCGTTTCTTGTGGGGGAACAGTGCACTGGAATGCACTTTCTGAAAGAACGGTACAAACCGATTCATTGGCAAAGACATCCACATTTCCCAAATTCCCAACTGGAATTAATCGAATAAAAAGACTTCCAACTGGGAATTTGGTATTCACTTGTGAGGGGGAAATTTCGATGTCCGCGCGCAAAATGCCGTTCGGCGGGAATCATGTGTTAGCTCTTCCAAAGAATCCTCTCATAAATGATGGGCGGAATGGCCTCTTTTGTGTTGTGTGATATGGTTCCAGTAAATACATAAGAGTAAAGTGCAATATGACTGATGTGTGGTCATAAAATGCATGAATAAATATGGAATGTGTGTAACCAGAAGAAGCCCTGAAGCCAGACTGGACTTCATGTGTTTTTAAAGGATAGTGATTCTTGCGCATTTTCTGAAAAATGCAACTCACGGTCCGTTTGAGGTATTTGCTCCTTATCGAAGCGTTGTCAAATGTTGCAGCACCTTTTTGGGATGTAGAACTTACAAGGAAGGGGGTGCTGGTGTAACTTTCACTGTGCCCTTTCAGTCATTAAATTTATTCAAAACAGAGTTAGATAGATTACTGAAGCTAGGATTTATGGATGGGAAAGTGGAGTTGAGCCCACAACCAGATTCAATGGCAGAACAAGCTTGAAGGGCTGAATGGCCTACTCATTTTGCTCTTCAATCCTATATTCACTTTCAACTTGCTTTCAAACTCTTTTAATTTGGTTCTTCATGCTTTATGTTAGCTGCATTAATGGTTGTATTAAAATGTACAAAGATGGAACATCAAGAATAAATGGAAGCCATTAGATTTCTTTAATTAATTTACACATTGCACAACGTTTACCATGTGCTACAGGCAGTATTTTTTATTTCAAATTGCATATTGCCAAATTTATGGCAAGGAATGAATGTTGGATAACTAGAACTTACAGTCCAAAGGGAGGCCGTTCAGTTGTTCATAGAATCTCTACAGTGTGGAAGCAGGCCATTCAGCCCATCGAATCCATACCAATCCTTCAAAGAACATCCCACCCTCTTATCCCTATAATCCTGCATTTCCCATGACTAATCCAGCTAGTGTTGACATTATTCGCAATTTAGCATGACCTATCCCCATGCAGAATGTGTAAGCTCCACATAGACAGGTGCCCAAAAGTGGAATTAAACCCAGACCCCTGGCACTGTGAGGCAGCAATGCTAACCGCTGAGCCACCACGTCACCCTGTTGTTGGACAGATTATCCAATCATAAAATGGAACTAAATGATACTCAAGTGAATGAAATATCATGGTCAGCTCATAAGATAGCACCACAAGCTACGCCGAACAGACAATGTGGTAAGGAAAACACCATGCAGGAGTCACAAACCACAGCTTCACAGATCCTAACATTTTCAGCAGGGGAAAAAAAAGCTGAGGTTAGTGAGTCGGCATTCTTTTCCTTCTGGCAGGTTTCTATATCAATGGGGAATTTTTTTGGTCATGGAGAATGGGTTGGGAATGGTTTGTATCTATTAATGGAGGGTTTGAGTTGAGTTGTAACTTGAGATTTGAGTGGCTGTGACCATTGGATTCTATTTCACTCCTTGCTGCTGTCATCAAAAGATGATAAAGCTTTACTTGTAATGCAATATTTTGAGGTTCAAGATGATAAACGTATGAATGTGGGAGTTGAAAACAGAATAGACCATTTGGCTCCTTGAGCCTGCTCCACCATTCAATAAGATCATGGCTGATCGTATTGGGTTTTGAATTCCACATTTCCATTCCATCCCAATTATTTTTGACTCCCTTACCTAACAAGAATCTAATAACTTCCATCTTTAAAATATCCGATGACTCCACCTCAACTGCCTTTTGAGGCAAATTATTCTCTGTATTTTCAGTTGAGACTTCTAGTACTCCAACCAAGTTCATTTCGGAAATAACTCAAACATTGAAATGATTAGCAGCAGAATGTGAGACTTACAACAGCAAATTTACAAATAAACCATAGATTTCATTTTGTATTAAAAGGTTATATTATTTTGTTTGGTTTTTCCACCTGTACAATTCACTGTTCAATTCAGTTTGCCTTGGCTGAGGAAGCAATCTGTTGTTGTTGTCACTTTTGTTTTGGAAAGTGGCCACCAAGAGACTTATAAGACCATAAGACCATAAGACATAGGAGTGGAAGTAAGGCTATTTGGCCCATTGAGTCCACTCTGCCATTCAATCATGGCTGATGGGCATTTCAGCTCCTCTTACCCGCACTCTCTCCTTATAGCCCTTAATTCCTTGTGAGACCAAGAATTTATCAATCTCTGCCTTAAAGAAATTTAACATCCAGCCTCCGCTGTGCTCAGTGGCAATGAATTCTACAGGCCCACCAGTCTCTGGCTGAAGAAATATTTCCTTATTTCCATTCTAAATTGACCCCCTCTATTCTAAGGCTGTTATGGATCTTTGTCTCCCTGCCTAACAGAAACAACTTCCCAGCTTCCGCCCTTTCTAAGCCATGTAAGTTTCTATTAGATCTCCCCTCAACCTTCTAAACTCTAATGAATGCATTGGGTTTCACGCTTGTCCTACATTTTTTTGGCTCCCCATGAGGGTGTAGCTCAAATTGGAAACAATTCCACTTCATACCATTTCAAGAAACATTTGATGTATTTTTGTTTTTTAACAAGAGTGTAGTTCCACAGTCATTATGCTAGAATGGTGCACTGAGATGCCACATACTGTATAGATATGAGTAGGTACTTATGATGCATTGTGTAGCAATAATTCTTTTGTGGGGAATTACTAAACAGAGCATCTGGAGAACAGAGTGCATGACCGGGAGAGGTGGAGAAATGAGCAGAGGCCTTATCCTTGACCAAATAACCACCATTAAGCTGAGGTCAGGTGCCTTTGTACAAGAAGAAAAATAAATAAAGGATCAAAAGAAATAAAGTGGCATCGGCCAAAAATAGGAATTTTGATTCAACTTAAGCATTCTGTTCTGATAGTAATCCACATTCCACAGACAGGAATATGCCTCATCCTATGTGTGTCTGACCCTTGATTGGCAAAATACCCATAATTTCCTATGCTTTTGGTCTCATTAAAATTGGAGCATCAGTTAGCTGGGTTAATTTGTTTTTATATCTTGTAACATTCTTAGTACCATTATTGTCAGTGTAGAAGTAAGTGTAAGTGTAAGAAGTAAGTGTAAGGCATTTCCTCTTCATTAAGGAAGGAGGTTGGCAGACATTTATTGGCAAAATAAATCAGAAATAACTCAGATACTAAAATAAACATGACCATGTTTAATTACTGCAAAAATCCATTTGGTTCACAAATGTCCTTGACAGAAGAAAATCTGCCACCCTTACCTTAACCAAGCCTACATGTGACTCCAAACCCACAGCAATGTAGTTGTCTTTTAACAACCTTTAGGTAATTAGGGATGTGTGGTAAATGCTGGTCCAGCCAACAGTGCCCATATCCCATGAGTGAATTTTTAAGAAGCTACTTTTGCATCGAAAGTTAAATATGAAAAACAATGAGAAAATAAATACCTGTAATCATGCAAGCATTTTAACATTCAACACATCCAAAATTTTGATGCTCATCTCACCTGCTCTGAAGCTGCATCAAATCCTGCTTACCCTTCACCTCTACACTTACTGATCTACTTTGGCTCCTGGTCCAGCAACATGTCAAATTTAAGGTTCTCTTCCTGCTGTTCAAACTGCTCCATAGCTTCATCTCTCCCTACCTCTGTTGTTCTCTCCAATTTGATAATCTTTTGAGAATTCTGTGTTCCTCCTGATCTTGGCTGTTGTCCTTACCCCACAGCTGTTAGTTGAACATTCTGCTAATGTTCTAAACATTTTGACATCACTGCCTCAGAACTTTCCTCAACTAAACTCAAAATTTAATTGTAGCAATTAATCTATGATTACAAAACTCTTTAACTATAAAATCTTCCAGAACAATTGAGGACACAAACGTGATATATTAAGTCTGACATTTAAATTAATTATGGAAATGTGTTGCTGGAGAAGCGCAGCAGGTCAGGCAGCATCTAGGGAACAGGAGAATCGACGTTTTGGGCATTAGCCCTTCTTCAGGTCCTGAAGAAGGGCTAATGCCCGAAACGTCGATTCTCCTGTTCCCTAGATGCTGCCTGACCTGCTGCGCTTCTCCAGCAACACATTTCCATCTCTGATCTCCAACATCTGCAGACCTCATTTTCTCTTCATTGAAATTAATTAGGCTCCGAATCCGTGTGGCAGGCAACAGCTTCCCATGGTGTTTTATTTTAATTTATTCATAGGATGTGGATCTTGCTGGCTATTACCCATCCCTAATTTTCCTGGAGAAAGTGGTGTTGACTTGCCTTCTTGAACTGCTGCACACCTTGTGGTTTAGGGACACCCACAATACTGTTAGGAATGGACTTTCTGGATTTTGGCCCATTGTGCTACACCTGGAAGAAGGATGTTGTGAAACTTGAAAGAGTCTAGAAAAGATTTACAAGGATGTTGCCAGGGTTGAAGAGTTTGAGCTATAGGGAGAGGTTGAATAGGCTAGGCCTGTTTTCCCTGGAGCATCGGAAGCTGAGGGTGACCTTCTAGAAATTAATAAAATCAGGAGGAGTGTGAATAGGATGTTTGGATGATCTTTCCCCCAGGATTTGGGAGTCCAAAACTAGAGGGTATAGGTTTAAAGTGAGAGGATTTAAAAGGGACCTAAGGGGCAACTTTTTCGTGCAGAGGATGAAAAATATGGAATATTTTTATATGGAATGAGCTGCCAGAAGAAGTGGTGGAGGGTGGTACAACTGCAACATTAAAAGTTATCTGGATGGGTATACGAATAGGAAGGGTTTAGTGGGATATGGGCCAAATGCTTGCAAATGGGACTAGATTAATTTAAAATAGCTGGTCGGCATGGATGAGTTGGACCTAATTGTCTGTTTCAATGCTGTACAGCTCTGTGATTCTATGACAGTATGGAAATGGCAATCTAGTTTCAAGTCAGGATAGTGTGTGTTTTGGAGGGGTACTTGTAGGTGATGGTATTCTGTTGCATCCGCTGTGCTTGTGGTAGAGGCCATGATTTGGAAGATGTTGTTGATGGAACCTTAGCAAGTTTCTCCAATTTAACACAAAAATAGTATACCTTCTGCCACTGTGCATTGGTCGTGAATGGAGTGAATGTTGAAGGTACTGGAGGTGCTGCCAATCGACTGCTTGGTCCTGGATGTATCAAATCTTTTGTGTTGTTGGAGATGCACTCATCTCGACAAATGGAGAGTACTCCATCACACTGCTGACTTGGATTTTGTAAACTGTATACATACATATTGGGGAGATGAGAGGTGAGTTGCTTGCTGCAGAATTCCTTGCCTCCAACTTGCATTTGTAGCCACAACATTTATGTGGCTGGTCCAATTAAGTTTTTGACAGCAAACTAAATGAATGTATTTTCAATTATGTTAAACAGCTTAGCTTGATGGAAATTGATTTTTACAGAATACTAGCACTGCCATTTGTGCAGAATGATATGCTTGAAACAACAAGGAATTCATGGTTGGTTTAGCAGAGGGTCAGGCAGATGATGGAGATGGACTTCTCTTTTTGGAATCATTATAAATTGATTAAACTTCAAAGTTTTAGGAAAGGGTGTGAAAAAGCAGTTTAGTGAAGACCAACAGGCAATTAACAAATGTAAGATTGCTATTGAACATAAGGCTTGCAGATGTCTGAAGGTTGATCTCACAACTGAGATTCTCACTTCCCATGGAGGAGAAAGCATCAGATCTTACTTTTTTGGAACATGTGCTGGAAGGCAATGCAGATTATGAGATTTATGGTAATGCTTTCACAAAGTGATTTTTTTTCTTCTGTTTGTGGTCATCAAGGTGAGACACATTTGATTTATGGGCTAGGTTTCTTCTGGAGTACATTCTCATCAGGTTAGATGCAGAATACAGATTTTGTGATCTTGCAAATATTATGCCTAATTTCTGTTCAAATAATGTAAATTTTTTTAAAATTCCCACATTAATCTTTCTTTGGCTTTTCTGCATTATTCATTTTAATTAAAATTAGGTGCACAAAGAATTGGACTGAGAATGTTAGAGTAGTTTTACTTTGAGTGTTTATAACTGATGAATAGAGAAAATATTTATCACATAAATCTGTGTTAAATTTGAACTCTGATCACTGAGGTGGAACAGTAATTATCTAATTCAGTCGAGCAGCTAGCTCCTAAAATCGGTTATTTTCTAATATTGTGTCATTTTCCATTGACTGCTTAGGATGTGAAACACATGTAATTTATTTACATTATTATATGACATGAGTAAATCACATCTGATAGTGCACAGGGAAAAAATGTAAACTTAGAGTGAAGCAGTTTCAGAAGTTAGGAAATAACTCAACCAGTGAACAAATGCATTTTAGTGTATTCCTTATAGTTATATCTTCTGTCCTTGGTTTCATTATAATATTCACATATTGTTTTGTGGATGTATGCACACACATCAAACATTGTAACAGCTTAGACAGGAGAGAAGTAAAGTTGATTTTGATCTTTCATTACTTTTATAGTAAAGTTGATTTTGACCTTATGGACATTTTTATTGTGAAGGTGAAAATCCTTTCAGGATACAATCATAGTGCAATTAATTTGCAAAGACTCTTGTCACTGTGAATGCAGAGATAGACAATTATAATGGAAAATCTTCACACAAGAATTATTTGAAAACACATATATGCCATTAGAAGTGAATAATGATAACAAATGTACAAGATGAAATTTTACAAAATTACACTCCACCTAGGTCTTTCACCCACTGGGATGACAATCTACTAAATTGTCTCATGAGTAATTGAACAGATTTGGTGGTAAAGATGAAATTGATGGTATCAATGCACACTCTTAGCGGAAATCAGTTTGGATAGCAACTTCTGATGATTGTATTAAGTGTGGAGATCAGAAGTTGTTGTTTGAATTACCCTTCCAGATACTTTGTCACTATGGAAACTTGCTGAGAAATTCAATATTGAAATATCATGAAATAATCTGAAGTTACATTTGAATTTTAGGTATTCACTGAACAAATGATTACTTTTTTTAATGGTGTGCTACCTCTTAATTCCTGCCAAAAAAAACCTCTTGGCACTAAAAATACATTTTTACAAGTGTGGAGTCTCAATCCTTCAGACATTAATTATGGTTGAGTTAAAAAAAATTAAATATTTATTTGTCTTTCATTTTCTTTTGCATGGCTCTTTAATTATACTTCCCTGATCCTCTAACTCTTTTTCTATATGGTTTAGCTTTGAATTAACTATTCCAGCTTTCCTTACCTATTTCAGATTCTGTGGAGGTTAATAAAGGGAAGATGATGAAGGAGTTCAGACTGGGACGCCTCTTTGTGTTAGGGAAATACTGAGGAGCAGATTTCTTTCAGGTACTACTGAAATCAACTGAGGTGCCCGATTACCAATTTTTTTTTGTCATTGTTTTCTGGCTACTACCAGTGGTAGGTTTGAAACATGCAGATTAGGGTTCAATGAGACATTTACTAGCTGGGGGATATGGAGCTTGGAGAGATCAGAGAGGAAGGGAGAAGGTTGTGAAGACTCTGGAAAGATTGTATGGAAGCCATGGAGCATATTGGGAGAATACTATTTCAAAGGAAGGATGGAAAAGTAAATAGATTTTCTTGAGGGAGCCACTGACATGCAGCACTGATCCTCCTTCATTACTCAGAGCATTGACTTTAGGATAACTTGTTGCAATTGTGCAGGATGTTGGTGAGGCCACTTATGGAGTACTCTGTACAGCACTGATTGCCCTGCTATAGGAAAGATATTATTCAATTGGAGAGGGTGCAGAAAAGCTTTAGAAGGGCATTGGCAGAAGTGGAGAGTTGTAAGGAGAGGCTGCATAGGCTGGGATTTTTTTCCTTGAAGTGTTGGAGGTTGAAGTGTGACAAATTGGAGGTTCATAAAATCAAGAGGGGCATAGATAAGGCGAATAGCAAAAATCTTTTCCCCAGGGTAGGTGAGTTCAAAACTAGAGGGCATAATTTTAAGGTGAGAGGAGAAAAATTTAAAAGGGACCTGAGAGGCAATTTTTTTCATACACCAGGTGGTTCATCTGTGGAATGAACTGCCAGAGGAAGTGGTAGATACAGGTACAGTTACAACATTCAAAAGACGTTAGACAGGTACATGAAAAAGAAAGGTTTAGAAGGATATGGGGTGACACACAGGCAAATAGGGGTAGTTTAATTTGAGAAATCAGGTTGGCATAGATGAGTTAGACTGAAGGATCTGTTTCTGTGCTGCATGGTTCTGTGATTCTATTTCATGCAGGGGACTACTGGCCTTCCGCTAACTGTTCAGTTTCTAGATGCCTGGCCAGCTGGCATTAAAACTGGAAGAGATTAAAATCATCAGCCACACAGCCTTATTAATTGTTCAAACAAGCAACCCATCCTCTGGCAAAGGTTTGGTTGTCTGCCCTCATACCCACCACCAGCCTCTGCCGATCTGCCTCTGTCTAAGCTGGAAGTGGGTGGGTTTGAGATAGGTCACACTTGGGTTTGAGATTTGAGTCTGTTCATTCTTCCACCTGATCCAAACCCTCCATGTTCTGTAGTTTAAAAACTCCCTCCACTCCAACAGTGCAGCACTTTGAAAGGATTCATCATAAGTTCTCCTTAGTTAACACAGATCCCTGATCCCCTATAGCAGATACAGTGCTGCTCTGTATGATCAGTAGACACAAGCTCAACAGTAAAAAATCCATAAGGTCAGTGCCAGCATCCAAGCCATTATTTTGTTTATGTTATCTTTATTTCATAGTTTATATAGAAGTAATATAATGTAACTTAACAGTCTTGTTAAAAGATATACATGAGATGGTGATCTTGAGTCCAGGGTCATGTATTCAGAATTGACATATTGATATATCTACAGAGATGATTCATTCTCAGTCAAAACTGTGGTTAAATTCTCAGGGGGATGTATCAATGACTTCTCTGATTTGAAGAAGGCAAACACAAAGATAATTTGGGATTTGCTAAAATAGTACAATAGCTTTTAACAGATAAGGGAGATATTATAGTCAGCATTAGAAAAGACTCAGTTTCTTGCTGTGTTGCATCCTTATCCTTTCAGTTAACTAACAATGATATTGTTATAACAGCTTATATTTCAGATTGTACTTCTGATGTGAAAGAGTTCTTTGTTCATAGGTATGGAGACCTCAGCTGATGATTATTTTGTTGCAGCCTGGTGATTAACTGACTTCACAACTGAAGAGAAAACCTTCTAGAGATTTCACTGCATCATCTACTTGTCCAAAATTATGAGGCATGGCATGTATAATTCTTGAAAATTCTATAAATATATTCACACACACAGCCCAACTTCCATCATTTTAGGCTTCACTAGCTGCATACCTGTACAAAGCCCAATCCTTCCAAAGCACAGTTGTTTGAACTTTATCCTGTCAAGAGCCATGCTCATCTTATACATTTATCTTCACTGAACTACATTGGCTCCCTATTCTCCAACTCTTTGTTTATATATCCTGCCTTACTTAATTTACTTATTTTATCTAGCCCCATAGTGCTGCCATCTACTCCTTTGACTCTGACCTCTCACGCCTTTCCTTGCCACATTAATCTCTCCTTCATTTCCTACCACCAGTTGAACCTTGACTCTGCATTCTGCAACTAATGTCTAATGAATTCCTCTGTTATGCTGTCTCTCCATAGCTAATGTCTTCAACTAGGCCCTCAGTTACTTCCTTGTAATGTTAATGTTCTGAAAAACATTATTTTAACATGAGTTGTTAAAATGTGATTGCTTCATTGCTAATGCACATTGACACAAACTACTGCCAAAAACATGCTGTGAATGTCGAGATTATGTTTATTAGCATTTCTGAAAGGTGCTTTTTCTTGCTCATTATTGCCTTTTGTTGTAATACCACGGTAACCATTCAAGTACATTGCTTTGAAGTAATATTTGATGTACAATCATTAACCTGATTTAGTTTGGCCTGGAATGTTTTCTTCAGCAAAGGTGTTTTGTGTTGTCTTATTTCAAGGTTATAAATTTTCCTTCCAAGCCAGAACAAGTTACTTTTTTTGGTTCAGTGGTTGCTGCCTCGAGTTGTTGTGGTGAGGTTGAAACTGAGGTAGCAGGCAAACAAGCTGATTGGCTCCATGTTTCATGCAATTTGACTTTGCCACCTTATGAAGAAGTCAGAATCTTGATGGTCCACACTAAACTCAGCAACTGTGAATGAAAGTAACTGTGGATCTTTCCAGCATCATTGTTATGATTGTTGTTATTATTAAAGGGCATGGCCACTTCATCAAGAGGAGCTCCTCTTCAGATACCGGCAGCTAAGAGTGTGATAGTTTACCGAAATGGGGATCCGTTCTTCACTGGTAGAAGGTTTCTCATCAACAAACAAGTCTCCACCTTTGACACTTTCCTTAACCAAGTCACCAAGGGCATCAACGCACCCTTCGGGGCTGTCAGAAACATCTACACCCCTAAGGAGGGACACAAAGTCTTTGATCTGGATGATCTGGAGAATGGAGGCAGCTATGTCGCAGCAGGAGTGGAAAAGTTTAAAACCCTGGAGTGAGTACTATATCGTAACATTTAAACTGTGGCGTGCAAGATATGTAGACAAGCTTAGTTGATATTGCATACATTTGAAAGCTGTAATTGTACTAGATCATTGTGTTTTATAAATTTATTATTTGTAAGAATATTGAACAGTTCCTGTGCATTATTTTAACCTATTGCTTGTCTTTTTTGATGCAATAACATATTATTTGCTAATATGCTGCCACATACTATACAACACTTTTCACTGTAATTTGTAACAGGATACACATAACAATAAATAATCAAATTATTAAATCAAATCAAATATAGAAAAAAACAAAATATATGCCATATATATAATTAAGAACTTTGTAATATGCCTATATACAAATGTATTGATATATTCTGTTGAGTATGTATGTGAGGTAACTTGTAGCTGCAAACATCTCAAAATTTATAATTTCGATATTAGCAACCAATACCATTCCAACATTACCAGGATTTTACAGAGACAGCAGATGTAAATAGCAACATACGTTTAAATTCTAATCTCGTTCTCCCCAAAGGAATAGCATGTGTCACACTTTCGAATGGTGATTGGAACTTATCCATTGCATTCTTGACATGTTCCTATCCACATAGATTTTACTGCCACTAATGCAGTTTGTGGTGAAATCACTACCTAATATCACCTTTAACATATTGTCTAGCTAACACCAATTGTTATAGTTAACCTGAGAATGCAACTATAAAAAAAATTGTGATTTACACATGATACAAGTGAAATTATCATGGTATTCGAACAGATGAAAGACTCAACAAACAATCAAGGTATTTTTCAATGTATAATTTCAGTTACATCACACTGTAAACTTTTGCTAAAAATTCTGTGTCTTGCAATTGTGTCCTCCACAACCACCTGATGAAGGAACGGCGCTTCGAAAGCTAGTGCTTCCAATTAAACCTGTTGGACTATAACCTGGTGTTGTGTGATTTTTAACTTTGTACACCCCAGTCCAACACCGGCATCTCCAAATCATATCAGCCTATACCTTATCAGTTTTTAAATGCTGGGAGACAAGCACAATTTGAGATGTGCAATAAGTGTCAATGAACCTCACATCCCAAGGAGAAATTCAATAAATCTCACCTCCAGTAATGAGAACTTGAATTCTCGATGCGTTTCTCCTAAAATAACAGGCAAAATACAAATAAAGCATTTTTGTGTTTTAATATCAATTCTTTTATTTAATTTCATTTAACCTATGAATGGAAATGATGTAGAAGTTTTTAATATATTTATTGACTTGAGTTTGTAAAAACATAATTATGACAGAGAATTGTTTGCAACTGGTTTAGATTAGATTACTTACAGTGTGGAAACAGGCCCTTCGGCCCAACAAGTCCACACCGACCCGCCGAAGCGTAACCCACCCATACCCCTACATTTACCCCTTTACCTAACACTACGGGCAATTTAGCATGGCCAATTCACCTGACTTGCACATCTTTGGACTGTGGGAGGAAACCGGAGCCCCCGGAGGAAACCCACGCAGACACGGGGAGAATGTGCAAATTCCACACAGTCAGTCGCCTGAGTCGGGAATTGAACCCGGGTCTCTGGCGCTGCGAGGCAGCAGTGCTAACCACTGTGCCACCGTGCCGCCCACGAATTAGATTAGATTAGATTACTTACAGTGTGGAAACAGGCCCTTCGGCCCAACAAGTCCACACCGACCCGCCGAAGCGCAACCCACCCATACCCCTACATTTACCCCTTTAACCTAACACTACGGGCAATTTAGCATGGCCAATTCACCTGACCTGCACATCTTTGGACTGTGGGAGGAAACCGGAGCACCCGGAGGAAACCCACGCAGACACGGGGAGAATGTGCAAACTCCACACAGTCAGTCGCCTGAGTCGGGAATTGAACCCGGGTCTCTGGCGCTGTGAGGCAGCAGTGCTAACCACTGTGCCACCGTGCCGTGAATAGATACATTTGTATTTTCTAAGTTTGATACCTACACCAGAACGGCTAAGGGAAAATCATAATATGTATGTATGTGCTTCGAAATCAGGAATTCTCACTCCTGACCAAAAAGAAATGCATGGATCTCAATCTGATTCAAAGAGTGTGAAGGTTTACAAGTCAGGGAACAGCCAATAGAAGATTTTACAGGGTTTTGTAAGCTCAAGGTGGAATCTAGACAAAAAACAGTACCCTCTGAGGTTAATTATATTGGAATAAGAAATTTGTTTCAAACTGCCGATGTGATGGAAAGCTGTGATTAACTTGGTTTGATGGAAATGTTTTCCACTGCTTTCAAAACTGTAGGGAGCTTAGAGTCCAAGTGCTAACACACTCTGAGAAGAAAGGCAAACAAAGTGACAGGAGCTAAACAGTATATGGTACTTCAGACAATTGAAACATCTAAAATTGAAATGAGTCAGCTGGCAACACAACCCATTGACTAAGCGTTATGGCAAACTCCAGTCACACATTAAATGCTGAAATGTCTGGGAAGGCACCAGCTAAAGGTGAATATCTTATCCCATGACTTTATAAAGTAGAATCCTCAACAACCAGAATTGATATTGCACCAAACAAGGGGAAATCTTCAAGTTACATAATGGAGGAATTGCACAATGTAGTTTCACCAATATTTCAGTTGTTGAGGGTGAATAAGAGAGAAGGAGAAAGTGAGGACTGCAGATACTGAAGATCAGAGTCAAAAAATGTGGAGCTGGAAAAACACAACCGGTCAGGCAGCATCCGCAGAGCAGAAGAGTCGATGTTTTGAACATAAGTTCTTCATCAGGAATGTGGGGGGGGATGGTGCAGGGGGATGGTTGGGGAGTGAGCCCAAGGGGGCTGAGAGATAAATCAGAGGAGGTTGGAGATGGGGGAAGGTAGCTGTGAATGTGATAGGTAGATGAAGTTGGGGGTGATAGTGATAGATCAGAGGGGAGGGTGGAGCAGGTAGGTGGGAAGAAAGATGGACAGGTAGGACAGTTCAAGAGGACGGTGCCAAGTTGAAGGGTTGGATCTAGGATAAGGTGGAGGGAGGATAGATGAGGAAACTGGTGAAATCAACATTGATCTTGTGTGGTTGGAGGGTCTCAAGGCAGAAGATGCGGTCTTCTTCCTCCAGGTGTCGGGTGGCTAGAATTTGGCGGTGGAGGAGACCCAGGACTTGCATGTCCTTGGTGGAGTGGGAGGGGGAGTTGAAGTGTTTGGCCACAGGGTGGTGGGGTTGTTCAGTGCGTGTGTCCCAGAGATGTTCTCTGAAATGTTCTGCAAGTTGGTGTCCTGTCTCCCCAATGTAAAGGAGACCACATCATGAGCAACAGACACAATAGATGAACGCGTGTGGAGGTGTAGGAAAATCTCTGTCGGATGTGGAAGATCCTTTGGGGCCTTGGATGGTGGTGAGGGGGGAGGTGTGGGCACAGGTTTTGCACCTCTTGTGGTGGCAAGGGAAGATGCCGGGAGTGGAGGGTGGGTTGGTGGGGGGTGAGGAGTCGCGGAGTGAACAGCCTCTGCAGAACTCAGAAAGGGGTGGAACCAATCAACAAGTTGATGCAATAAGTCTGTCTACTTCAGCATAGACATTCAGGTGAACTGAGAACATAAATCCACTGATTCACATTGAAGACCACTAAGAAGAAGCCAAAAAAGTTCAAAGATTCAAGGTACCGCCATAAAATAATGAGTCTGCTAAGGCAGTAATGATGTCCCCCATTGACAAGTAAAAGTGATTAAAGGCCAGAAGTGAATCTTATATCTCAGACTGTCAAAAAGACATTCTATAACAACTATCATTCTTCAACATTTGAAGAGAACACTTTTGGGGAGAACAGTGAAACCTCGAGATTGTCTGAATTTGTAAAGTCAAAGACTTGGTTGATAGTGAGAGCACGGCTTGATCTAACTGTATCAACAAATACATAACAATGATAGTTACTATAGAAATAATGTTTGGGTGGATGATAGAGTCATAGACATATGCAGCACAGGAAAAGGTAAAAAATAAAATGAAGAACTGAGGATGCTGAAGATCTGAAACAAAATTGAAATTGCAGGTGTGGCAGCAACTGTGGAGAGAAAACATAGTTAATATTTTGAGTCCAGGGACCCTTCTTCAGAACTGATAGCAGCTAGGAAAAGGTAAAATTGATGCTGTTGACAGGCAGTGGCAGAAAGGAGTGAGTGGTTAGGTGAAGATACAGCCTAGAGAGAAGAAAGAAAGTTAGGCAGATAAAGGGTTCGCTGATAGTAAGTCAGTAAAGAAGAAACGTTGATAATTGGGACCATGAGTAAGTAAAATCGGACTGGTTGTGCCGAAAGCAGCCCATGTCATGACAGAAATAAAAAAAACAAAAAAACTGCGGTTGCTGGAAATCAGAAACAAAAACAACAATTGCCAGAAGAACTCAACAGGGCTGGCTGCATTTGTCAGGAGAGAAAGCAGAGTTAACATTTTTGGTCCAGTGACCCTTCTTCAGAACTATGACAGGGCCTGAGTGTTGGCGTGGATAAAGGACACAGTGGGAACCATTCAAATTCTAAAAGTATTGAACTTGATATTGGGTCCTGAAGGCTGCTGGGTCACCAAGTGGAAGACGAGATGCAGTTCTTGCAGCTTGCACTGGATCGCTGTAGCAAGCCTGAGAGAGAGAGATGTCAGACAGGGGCATGGTGTTATTTTGTAGTGGTTGGCAGCAGGAAGCTCAGAGTCATTTTTATAGATAGAACCTAGGACAAAATGGTCTGTGTTTCATCTCCCCAGTGTAGAGGAGACCACAAAAGGCCCTTTGGCTCATCGTGTCTGCACTGGTTAAAAAAACAACCATCTAACTATTAAAGTGTTGTATATGGGGGAGAAAAAGTTAATACATAATTATTTGCAATAAGCACCACCACTGTGTGATGACATGAGGACATAGTGGGAGACTAAATTGGGATATTAAAGACATAAGGCAAAGTCCTCCCGACAGTCTTTGTTGTAATGTAGAACTATTCTTATAGCTAATAAAGAGTTGCAGAGATGCAATTAGCTTCATCTTGTTTACTCTACAACACTATTCTTGTTAGAACAGAAGATGATACGTTCACACACACTTAGACCACTTAAGCCCTTAATTAGTCCATACACTCTGATCATATGGATGGAAGCACCAATGACAATGATAAGCACTCAGAGTTATGCAGCTATTCTGCAGCATGGAAACACACCCTTTGGTCCAACTCGTCCATGCCGCCAGATATCCTAAATTAATCTGGTCCCATTTGCCAGCACTTGGCCCATATCCCTCTAAATCCTTCCTATTCATATACCCATCCAGATAACTTTTAATATTGCCATTGTACCAGCCTCTACCACTTCCTCTGGCAGCTCATTCCATACACCCACCAGTGTCTGCGTCAAAAAGTTACCCCTTCGGCATCTTTTAAATCTTTCCCCTCTCACCTTAAACCTACGCCCTCCAGTTTTGAACTCCCCCACCCAAGGGAAAATACCATGTCTATTCACCCTATCCATGCCTCTCATGATTTTATAAACCTCTATAAGGTCACCCCTCAGCCTCTGACACTCCAAGCAAACAGCCCCAGCCTATTCAGCCTCTCCCTATAGCTCGAACCCTCCAACCTTGGCAACATCCTTGTAAATCTTCCTGAAGCCTTCAAATTTCACAACATCCTTCCGATAGGAGGGAGACCTATCAGACGATATGGTTGCTCTCTCAATGGGGAGAAAAAGCTGTTGGTGGTTTAATCTGAGGGTACCATGCCTCAAGCGAGCTGAGAGGTTCAGAGGAGAGTCTTTCATGGTAGCCTCAGCCGGTGGAAGAAATGAACTCACGCTATTGGCATTGCCCTATATTGCAAATCAGCCAACTGAGCTAACCGCCCCCACTTAACTCCATCAGTTCAATTTCTATGAAGGTTGGAGCCCTGCTAAAATAAACTATCATTTTCTCTTTGCAAAGACCCAAAACTATGAGGCTGGTTGTTTGCTTGAAGAGTGATAAATGTGACTTCTGGCAAGAGATTTAAGCGAAACATATTGCCTTGTATTAGTTGACAAATTAGAATATATTGGTGCGCTTGTGTCAGGTGGAGTTGTTTGAAAATAAATCATGGAGTTGACCTGGTTACATGAATATAAACAGCAAAATACAGAAAAAAGCATAAATCAAAGTAATTCAGAAAAAGAAATAATTTCAATTACATGTTGAGCAACAAAAAATGCTACAAAAATCCAAGTAAATAGTTTTGACAATAAAATATATTTTTGCACAATAATAATAAAGATAACCTATAATTGTAAAAATGAATACCGAACTGCTGATGGTTACAAACTTGGTTAAATGTGTCATGCCGTTGAATCTTACAGAATACCACACTTTATTTTCTTTCAGTTACTTGCAAATCACGACAAAGAAGCCACAAAAAAAGACAAATGAAATGGTGAGTTTCTGCAGATGCAGTCTTTACCTGTTGCAATGTATTCTACTTTGGAATTATATTCACTGTCGTATGTTAGGACAGTAGCTGCTGTTTTGAACACAACAAATTCCCACAAAAAGCAAGTTGATAATAAACACTTCATCTAATTCAATGCTCAGGGATAAATATTGTCCGAGTAAATGTGCAGAACTCCCTTGCTCTTCAAAATAAAGCTAAAGAAGCTTGACAAGTAATTCTGAAGGTTGATGTAGTGTCCGTTTAATGCACCGCTGACAGTGTAGCACTCCCATACTGTTCTCAAAGAACAAAGAACAGTATAGCACTGGAAAAACCCATCGGCCCAAGATTGTACACTGACACGATGTTTTTCTAAACTAAAAACCTTTTCCTTTCTGTAATCCGTAACGCTCTATTCCCTGCCAATTCGTATATCTGTCAAGATACCTTTTAAGTATTGCTAAGGTATCCACCTGCACTACCTCTTTTGACAGCCCACTCCAGGCACTTACCACCATCTATCTAAAAAACTTGCCTCTCACACCCCCTTTAAACTTATCCCTTTTTACCTTAAACTTATATCCCCTAATAAGTGATGTTTCTACCCTGAGAAAAAAGACTCCAATTATCCATTCTTTTTATAATTTTGTAAACGTTCTATCAAATCTCCCTCCCCATCCTTCAACATTCAAGTGAAAACAAACCAAGTTTGCCCAATATTTCCTCATAACTGAAGCCTCCCAAAGCCAGAGAATATCCTGGCAAATTTGTATCCTCTCCAAAGCCTTCACTTTCTTCTGGAAGTGTAACAATCAGAACTGTACACAATATTGTAAATGTGGTCTAACTGAAATTCTATACAGCTGCATCATGCCGTTGATTTTCTTACTCGTTGCCCTGACCGATGAAGGCAAGCATGCCTTCTTGACCACCTTATCCACATGTGTTGCTACTTTCAGAGAACTGTGGCCTAGCTCAATCTGTATATTGATGTTGCTAAAGATTCTGCCATTTACTGTATACTTCCCTCCTCCATTAAATCTTCCAAAGTGCATCACCTCGTATTTATCGAGATTAAACTCCAACTGTCATTTCCCTGCCCAAGTCTCCAGCTTACCTATCTCCAGCTGTAGTTTGCTATATCCTCTGAAAATCCTCCCCACTACCCACAGCTCCCTCAATCATTGTGTCATCCGTAAACTTACTAATCAGGCCACTGACATTTTCACCCAAATCACGTATATATGTTACAAACCTGAGGATCCCAGCACTGGTTACTATGGGACCCTAGTCGTCACAGATCTCCAGTCAGTGGGGTTCCGCAGGAATTAGTGCTGGGACAGACCTTCCACCACTACTCTCTATCTTCTATGTCTAAGCCAGTTCTGTATTCATCTTGCCAACTCACCATGGATCCCATGTGACTTCATCTTTTGTATCAGCCTGCCATTAGTGGTCTTGTCAAAGGCCATGCTCAATATAGACAGTATCTACCGACCTGACCTCATCAATCATCTTTGTCACTTCTTCAAAAATCTCGAACAAGTTTGTGAGTTTGTTTTTTTTCCCCTTTTAAGCTTTTTGTGCTATTTTAAGAAAACTCCAGCACCATCAGTAACAGCAGTAACATCTACACCTTAGTACTTGGGAATATATAACGTTATAAGGTTTCCTTTACAAAGTTTTTTTTGTATGTTCTGTATATTCATTTATAATCTACAAATTAGGTTGTCTAAAGGTGGACGATTGTTTAGATTCAATTTCCATCACGGTTTTAAAGTTTAGATTATTATTCACTTTAAGGCAACACTTCAGTCCAGATAGGTGAGCTGTGCTTAACAGCATAATGATAATGTTAAAATTGCTGAATGACAAAACTGAAAAGTCATTATGGTGTGATTTTAGTTATCCCCCTAAATGGAGAATAAAAGCAAAAATATCAAATACTGCAATCTCATATATGTGTTATCACTCTTGTTAAGTGAATTAATTTAAGATAATTCATTCTGTTTCAGCTTGTTATACGCTATTTCTTTCTGTAAATGGAAACATTAATAATTGTGCTCCCCTGTTATCTCATTGAATCACTTTCATACTTGGAAAATGTCTTGCCTACAATGTAATTATTAAGTGGTGTGGCTAGAGAATCACAGACAGAACTGGGCAAGTCTCTTCAGTGGCTACTTTTGAAAGTGAACACATTTTGCTGTAAATGCTGATTCTCTTCACATCTATTTTGCACAGGAATTTTACTAAGACACTTCATCTGTTCTTTGATATCAGTAATCACTCTCTGGCAGTTTAATTCCATTGTATGTTTAGTTCAGTTCACTGTTCCATCAGTCAAAGAAAAGCTATGGGTTAAAACTGCAACTGGCTTTAGAGAGAAATTCCAGAATTGGAGCAAGTATGTCTGTAGGCATCACTTTTGAAGGTGAAGACATTTTTGCAAAGAAAACCAGAACAAATTGAGTAAAGGCCATTTTTGCCACTCCAATGTGATGTTACCACAAAAAAATCCCTGTCCTTCCCTTTCTGCATTCCATAGAGCTGTTCCCTCCATCAGATCCTGGTCCACTTAGTTGTGAAATGTATGTTAACATAGATACCTTATTTATTAATTGTTGCATCATATTGTTTAGCATATGATACAATGTATTGCCACGTTCTAAGTACTAAATTCTAAATTCAGTGGGAAAGGTTCTGAGTGCAGATAAACTTGATGCATAAAAGCATACAATATTCACATCAATATAAACATCAGGTACAGAGTTGAGTCTGACATAGTCACCCAGTCACTTATGATAACTTTTCCATTTCTATGGCACCTTCCTGTATAAAAGTAAGAGATAACATTCCTGCCCTTTCACGTCCTTCCCTTACAGTCCTAGGCTCCAGACATTCCTTCTAAATGAATCAACAACTCAATTGTACTTCCCCCAGTTTAATAGATGGTATTCACGGTTCCTGTATGCTGGGGAGACCAGCTGATTGGGTGACCACTTCTGTGTAACACGCTAGCTCTGACCACAAGCATAACCCTGAGCTGCCAATTTTAATGATCCACCTTGCTTCTATGCTGACCTATGGTAAGCTAATAAACTTAATGACAGAAAATATTGTCAGTCTCTGCCCATCAGGACATCATTTGCCTTAGTTTTGATACCACATGACTATTTTCTAGATTAGAGTAGTGCTGGAAATGCACAGCAGTTCAGGCAGCATCTGAGGAGCAGGAAAATCGATGTTTTGGGCAAAAGCCCTTCATCAGCTTTTGCCCGAAACGCCGATTTTCCTGCTCCTCGGATGCTGCCTGAACTGCTGTGCTTTTTCAGCACCACTCTAATCTAGAATCTGGTTTCCAGCATCTGCAATCATTGTTTTTATCTACCACATGACTATTACTGACATAAGCGTTGTTTTGTAAGAGGCTTTTTAAGGAAGGCCAAAGGTTTCCTGAATATCCTGTATTTTGTGTGATTAAAATGTATATATTCTCTTTCACTGGGACTAATTTATAATTTTCTTGTATTTGCATTGTTTTGGGGGCATTGGAATAAATTTGCATGAAATTATGTTAACTACTAGTCCTTTACAATAGTTAACATATTGGAACAGTTGAAGGACACTGTAAAATGCATTAACCTTCTGCTTTATCTTTCTAGATTCGACCAGTTGTCCACAGCCGAATTCTTGTTTCTGCGCGATGGAGAAAATACAACTATGAACCATGTACCATCAAGTCAGTATTCATTTTTGCTTGGAATATTTACCCATTTTTACACAAGGTCATGGGTTCTTGGTGAGGCACGTATACATTAGGTACAGCCAGATTTTTTCTTGTCAATTTACAGAATTGATGTACAATTGTTAGAGTGCTTTTCTGAGAAAGGAACTTTGTTCCTGTTCTTTTTCAAAATTTTGTCCTTTCATCAAAAGGAGAGGCGACAGATGTGGTGTGGAGCATCTTAGACCTGGAAATACAGCTCTGTTGTTAATACTCAGCAGTGTGAATTCATAGATATTTTAATGATGCTAGATCAAAGAAAATTGGCAGCTGTGTTTTACTGAAACAAGTGATTTTCTGTTTATAAAGCTGCTTAATGGATCCAGTTTATTTTAATTCATGTTTTGCCTGCATTTTATTTTGTTTGATGGATTTAAAAACAAATGCAGATGGATATTTGTATATCCCCCCCAGATATAAACTGAATTAATTATGAAATGTAAATTTACATAGATACCTTAGTCATTAATTGTTATGACAGATGATACAGCACGCTCCTATTTTCTAAGTACTAAATTCTGAAGTCAGTGGGAAAAGTTCTGAATGCAGATAAACTTGATGCAAAGAAGTGTACAATATTCACCGAAACATCAGGTTGAGTCTGATGTAGGGTGACAGAGTAAACCCAACCAACAACGCGCCCCCACACCTTCTCCGGCCTATCACCCTCACCTTAACCTCCTTCCACCTATCGCATTCCCAACGCCCCTCCCCCAAGTCCCTCCTCCCTACCTTTTATCTTAGCCTGCTTGGCACACCTTTCTCATTCCTGAAGAAGGGCTTATGCCCGAAACGTCAATTCTCCTGTTCCTTGGATGCTGCCTGATCTGCTGCGCTTTTCCAGCAACACATTTTTCTGCTCTGATCTCCAGCATCTGCAGTCCTCACCTTCTCCTATACTGGATCAGTTGCCTGCTATATGTCTCTCAACTTTCCAAATGAAAATCTGGAGAGCTGGAGGCTGATCAGATGTCAGTCCTTTTGCACTATTATGCAAAGACAGAACTACCCCCTGCAAAGTGACTTGAACACAGAAGGCTCAAACATCATGACACAGAAATTCTTTATTCCACTGGCATCAGGCCATGATGAACAATAGAGGAATTGAGGACAAACAAAGAACTATTTACATTATTTACGTGGAAAGAAGCTTGTAGCTTACACTGGACTGAGGAATCCTTCATTAGTCTGTTCTCCCTTCCGTTCAAAGAGGAGATAACACAGGGAAAAGCCCGTGGATGCATGTGGGGGTTGTTATAAATATAAATCAACTCTGGAAAGTACTCAGGCCACTTTGTTTCAGGGGGCAAGGTGTGCCGATGGTCATCTACACAGATCCCCTCCCATCATTGGTTAAGTCCACTCCTTCACCGCTGGTATATTCTCACTGCCCAGGAGTAATACCTTTTATGTTAATAATGTGTCTCAGGGGACAGTATTTTTACCAAGAAAAGTTAAAACTTCTCTGGTTTGCCTTTCAAGCAGCAAGGGGGTCCTCAAACTTTGAACTGGAGATGAGATGGACTGTTGGGTCTCGGCTGTCACATTGTTCCAAAAGTATTTGTAGGTAGTCCCCAAACACCCTGGCAGTGATGGGTGGGATCCGGTGGTAATTGACATTCATCTTTGGTCACAATCCTGTGGCTTACCAAATGATAATACCTACCGAGCCATAACACCGCCCGAGCACTTAATCTCACGTTCTTGATTTGCCGATGTATGATTTTGGAGGGACTGTATTAAGCATATGGATTGCAATGTTTAAATGATATATTAAAGCAATTGAGGATCCATACTGAACTTGACAACTGATGGCAAAGCACTTCACCAATAGGAAATGAAGTATGTGTCAGGTAAACAAGCCTGCAGTGCTTTCTTTCAGCAAGATTCTGGAGGTTCTTCCAATTAATATTGAAGTCTAGCTTTTTGGCTCTATTGATTAGGTTCTACACTTTTTAACCATCCTCTTTATATCAGCTTTTAAGCTGAAGTCTGCACACTTTGTTGAGGCACATTTTTTTGAGCACTAACCAGCTACAGCTACAGTACAAGTTTCACCTTACGAATTCAGCTTTAGTCATTAAATTAGGTGAATGAAACCGATTTGTGAAGGTCTCAATTACGTTAGGCAGTTTGCTTTTTCACTGATGTCAATACTTGAAGTCCCACAAATACAGGTCAAACTATTTTATTCCGGATTATGTTGGAAGGAAAACCTGTCTTCACCGATTCCAGTTCATTACAGACGCAATGACTGAGCAATACCATCTGCTATGGGCTTATAATAATAGCATTGTGGATTTGGACAGTTCTTGATACTGATCACTATTACTGTTTTTTGCTTGTTAAGGTATTACTAGGATTCATGGTGGAGGATAGTAATACAGCAAGCGTTTTTCTGCATGTGTGACCAGTTGTTAATAAGCTGAGCAATTGTTCTACCTTATGGCACAGGGCTATCATCCAACACATTCTTAGCACTTTTGCGACAGGACCCTTGCAGATCACTTAGGGACTTATGTCGCAGGAGACATTTTGCAGCTCTTGCTGGTCTAAAGCAAACAACAGATGAAGCATTTTCCAGGCGAACCACAATTTTTATTTTCCCAATGGAAAGAAGACAATTGGCGAGGAAACATAATGTCAACCATCTGGCAGATTTTACACAAATGCAGGACATTTCTCGATAGAACCCATGTGGGCACCAGAGCTTCACAGATCAAGTAAAATGCGCACAATGAAAGGAAGCTGTACCACTCCAAAAATGTAACAGATGGTAGAAATTCCTTTGTTTTGGGGGTTGGGGCAATCAAGATGTTTTTCTTCTGCTGAAGTCTATGATGCTTGTGCTATCTGAAGATTGCAAGGGAATAAGCAAGTTGATGTTAGAAAATAAATTGATAGTGTCTCTAGTTAAGACATGCCCACATAACAGAAAGTACAAATACAATGAGATCCTTGATCATGCAAAGCATTGTTGAACACTCTGTAGGGATTCTGAAGCAACAATTGTTCAGACTGCTCAAAAACCAGTGCAGCTCCACAATCCAGTCAGTCACCATCTGCTGTGGACTGCATAATTTTTGCAATTCAGTGAGGATTAAACATGCAGCAGTGAAAGGAGGAATTACATTGGACTTCAGGTTGACAAAAGGAGGATCAGGAAGAAAAGGTGCTCATCATGGAGGGAAATGATATCAAGCAGAAATATGGATACAAAATGATGTCAGTGATAATGACATCTGCTAATTATCATGTTCTACTAATGACTTACCAGGAGATGCCTCATCAATCTTTAGTACAGTTTTCAGGATTCCCATTCTCAAAAAAGTATAGCCTTACTGAAAGGTTAGGAATATAGCTTACTTCTGCTTGTGTTGATCTTTGTAAGATAATTAATAGAGAATAATTGAGAAGTCTGGTCACCTCATTATAGGAAAGATGTGGAAGATTTAGAAAGTGTGCAGAGGAGATTTAACAGGATGCTGTCTGGACTGGAGGGCATGTCTTATGAAGAAAGGTTGAGGAAGCTAGGGCTTCTCTCATTGGAACGAAGAAGGATGAGAGATAACTTGATAGATGTGTACACGATGCTAAGAGGCATAGATAGATTGGCATAGATAGAATGGATAGCCAGAGACTTTTTCCCTGGGCGGAAATGTCTATCACGAGGAGGCGTATGTTAAGGCAATTGGAGGAAGGTTCAGAGGAGACGTCAGAGAAAGGTCTTTACTCAAAGGGTGGTGGGTGCATGGAATGCACTGCCAGTAGTGGTAGTACAGTCAGATACTTTAGCCACATTTAAACGATTGTTGGATAGGCACATGGAAGATAGTACAATGAAGGGTATGTAGGTTCATCTGATCTTAGAGCAGGATTGAAGGCTGGCACAACATCGAGGACCGAAGGGCCTGTATTGTGCTGTACTGTTCTACTGTTCTAAGTAAGTAGATTAGATCTCTGAGCTTTGCATTCATACCACTGCATGACAGAGTACTATCACACTACCCTATGGAACAATACTATCTTCCAAGGGATATAATAGGGTCAGAGGCCGAGACGAATAATATAGAGAATAAGAGTTCAACTCCACATGACAGCTTGAGAATTTGAGTTCTCAATGCTGGCTCATTAATATCCTTTAGGAAGGGATATCCACTGTCCCTACCTCATTTGGGGTATGTCATTGTAGTTGACACTCAGTTGTGATTTGAGGTGGTCTAACAAGCAAATGTTTACAACAAAAGGTTGTTACAGTTAGAACAAAAAGCTGGTAGGGTGTGGAAGTTGGGTATTTAAAATTATTCAAGGCTGAGTTAGATTTTTCTTAGTCTAAGGTTATGGGATGCTGGCAGGAAAGTGATGTTGAAATCACAGTAAAATCAGTCATGATTTTGTTAAATGATGGAACATACTCAAAGGGCCAAATGACTTACGCCTTCTCCTATTTTCTATGTTTGTATGAAGTCACTACATTGCAAAAGTTCAAGGAGACAACTTTGACAGACCTAGGATTGACTAATAAACACTGATCTGATCAGTGATGTTGATATCCTACACAGGAATGAAAAAAATACACAATTCAATCATACAACTTGTGGCATTGTTCAATTATACTGCCCCATGGCTTGCTATTATTATAAGGTACAGTGCTGTCACACCATGGGATGGTGTTATCATCTTACAACATGATACAATACTGTCATATAAATGATTGCCTGATGCTATCATATTACTCATGCTCTCAAATAATTCCTCACTGGCCTAGTGTTCAGATAAGCACCATTGTTAAAGACGTGTAAAAAAACACTACATCAGACAAACTAGCAGGAAACTTGCCACCAGGATACATGAACACAAACTGGCCACCGAAAGACATGACCCACTATCACTAATTTCTATACAGACAGACAAAGAACGTCACCACTTTGTCTGGACAACACACACATCCTAGGACAGGCGAAACAAAGGTACGCATGAAAATTCTTAGAGGCATGGCATTCTAACCAGAACTCCATCAATAAACACATTGATTTAGATCCTATCTACCTTCCCTTGAAAACAAGAACCGGAAATGACTTCACTCATCTTAAGAAACCAAGACCTATAAATAGAGAGGCGGGACACACCATCAATGCTTCACTGGAGACTCTCACTGATGATGTTACCTAGTATGGTGATGAAACATCTGAAACCTCCAAGCTCAGCGAAGGAACTTACAAACTTATCATCAACCTGAGCTACAAACCTTCTCAAAAATTGCTAAGCACCCTAATAGTTATGAATTCTCAACCCTGTTGTTGCTGGGAAATGAAGCATATTTGATTATTTTGTAAGAAGAAAAGCTGAAAGATGAGAGGTTCTCGTATTGCAAATGCGCATTTTGGATTTTAAGTGATTGAGTTATGATACTAACGTCCTTATAGTTATCGAATGGAATACAGTGAAGGGTTATTATTGGTAAAGAAATTGGTCCTAATAGTTTGAAGAAATCACATGTGTTTTTAAGTATTTTATGTATGGCAAATTAGATAGAAGTTATCTTCATTACTCTTGTTTACTCAAACAGTGTGGCTGTAGTAGTATCACAATTGAGCATGGATTTAACTATTTAAGAGATAACAGGTTTATCTATTTTGAATTTTTCTTTCCTCCACTGAATTCCACTGCAGATACTGATGTTTTTTGGGTTTTGATTTGGATGGTGAAAGGAATTCAATGTACCTTAGCCTGAGCATGTCTTCACTGATATCCACATATAAGCTGACTTCTGGCAGAGGTTATTTGATAGTGACCAAGTGGGGTAATATAGCCTTTTACTTCCAATCTATCCCTCCAGCCCAATGTTACAGAGGCAAATGACAATACCTGTAGCATCTACTTTGGCAGATAATCTGCCACATCTTGGATCCATGTAGCTAATGTACATTTATTCATTCGCTCAGCCACTGAAAATGAGGCAAATCTTTTTGGTCTTTGAGAACATCAGCATAAAAAGTTGTAATCGTGTGTGAATATTAAAGAAGGACAGACATCCAAAAGCTTAAGAAACTTCAAATTTTGTGTTTTTAGGGTGAGATTACAATGCTTTGTGTTAAAATCTGCTTGGCAAGACAAATCCACTGGGTGGTGCTAGTGGTCTGCTTATATTGAGGTTTAAAATGATACCAAAATCTGAGCAGGAACAAAGGTAAAAATCACACAACACCAGGTTATAGTCCAACAGGTTTAATTGGAAGCACACTAGCTTTCGGAGCGACGCTCCTTCATCAGGTGGTTGTTAATTAAACCTGTTGGACTATAACCTGGTGTTGTGTGATGTTTAACTTTGTACACCCCAGTCCAACACCGGCATCTCCAAATCAGGAACAAAGGTTTCTTGCAACCTCCTCTCACTGCACCAGTAGGATCTGAAGCACATATACAGGCATGTACAACGTATTAGAGCCCCCCCATGCACTATGGTACTAGATTGTTTTTCTTGGATGAGCCATTGAACCCAGCTCCAAAAACAGGAATTGCTGGTGATAATCTTCTGATGAAGAGTCGCCAAAACCGAAACGTTAACTCTGCTTTCTCCTCACAGGTGCTGCCAGACCTGTTGCATTTCACCAACAATTTCTGTTCTGGTGGTTTAGGTGGACATTGGCAATCTGGTGGCACTATTAGAAGCAGTGCAGAGAGTTCTCCTGGAGTCTTAAGAGTTGTCACAATGGAAGTGGAAATTGTGAAGAAGCATTTCATGTTTTAATGATGGGGAATGTAAAAGTCTCCACCTCATTCTTCCAGTGATAAGCCTGAACCCATGTCCCTTGTTTCTGATCAGCCACTAGAAAATGCTCTTTACTTTCTTGCTCCAAATCATAAGTTTGAAAACCTAATTCAGCTTCCCATAACCTTTTCTCTGCCAGTGAAGGAAGTTCTTATCTGAAAAAAAATTTATATTCATGATATAATTTTATACTTTATCCATTGCTCTAACACTGTGCTGATGTGCACACTACGTCAACATTAGTAAAACTGATGACTTGCCTGAATGCAACATCATTTCCTCACTATTGCATTCTGTGTGTAAAATTCAGAATTAAGTCTTGGAATCCTGACTGTAAGACACTTCTTCAAGCAGTACCTACATGGTACCTACATCAAGTGGGGGTCGGAATGCAGATTGCTTTCCTCTGATGAGGAGGATTGAGGATGGCCTTCTTGCCTGGAAGTGTATTCAGGCCCTTGATTTGTCTATTTCGGCCACATAAGGTTCAGCAACTGCTGAAAACTAAAACTAAAAATCCTGGTTCTATGGGAGCTTGACCACACCCACTCAGTCTGCCTCTATTGTTCCAACTTAAAAAAAGCAAGTCCATACAAGCTGTTTACTCGAGTGGTTCTGGTAGACTTCTCATCTCCTCTGCCTTAAAACCCCTCTTCAAAACAAAGGACAAAATACATCTCTTGTCGTCACAATCTCATGACAATTCCTATGATTTTGTACTTTGGTACCTAAAATGGCACATAGGTCTGTATTGTTGGATTTTTTTCTTTATTTTCCTAATTTTTTTCATAAAGACTTGTACTTAAAAAATCTGTACCTAGGTACCTTTGTACTGAAGATGGCACTGGAAATGGCAACTTGTAAACTTTTCACTCATGGGAGTACAAGGGAGGACCATGTGGTGTCAGCAAATAAGGAATTGATCAAATTGCACAAGCAGCTGCAGGAGCGGCAGGCTGGTTTGATGGTGGCATTGGGCAAACTGACTCAAAGGCTGGAGGACTCCACCAACATTGTTTGCATATTGCAGCCTCTGGCATGCGAGTGTCCGACTGCCTCCTTGGACAGGTTGGCATCTGCCATGGAGAGCCATGTCCAACATTCTCAGAGTTTCTGGATGCACACACAGACCTGCCCTCCATCACTGTAGCCATTGGGAACCAAAGGCAAGGTGATAGGTAAGGTGGGGGGGGGGGGGGTCCTTGACCTCATTCCAGATTCCCCTTCCTCATGACGACACAGGACAGTGCCAATAGGCATCCAGTCCAAGGAGTGACCACATATAACATGCTCCCGCCCCCAAGCACGGACCTTCCACAAATATCCTGCCATCAGCCTTGCAAGAGATCAGACTGAGGATAGTGAACAAAAAAAACAAACTTGCTGTAAAATCTCAGCAGATCTGGGAGCATCTGTGGAGAGAAATCAGAGTTAATGTTTCGACTGAAGATAGTGAACCTGCCTTCGGCCATGATGCACTCAGTAATACTGACCCCATCCTAACCACAGATGCACCTAGGGTCCCCTGACTTAAACTCCAAGGTCAGCAGGATCTGTGAGGGGCAGCTCATTCCCAGCTCAGTTCCAGAGTCTGGGGGACTGCACCTAGCTGGAGTGGCAGGAGATGGAACAACATCTTCAGAGTGGTACATTGGTGACACTTCATTGTAAATACATTTTTATATTTGAAAGCATACATTCACGTTTCATCATCATTTATGAGAGAAAATGTGATTTTAGTTGTGTACTGATTGGAATGAGAACCAGGTGGATCTCACTGACTATGAGATCCTTGATTGGGGCTGTTATCCTTTGCCAAGCAGGGAGTCCTAGATGGCAGTCATAAACCGGAGATTCAGAAACTCCTCATTCTCGGAACTGGCTCTGAGCTGGCTGGTCAGACCCCCTTGTACCATGCATATGTAAATAAAGGGTGACATGGTGATGGGATACCAGCCTCTGTACAGTTATTTCAAGCTGCAACAACAAGAATGAAGATATAGAGGCTAACCATCCTCTGCAATACATTGTGTGTCCATCATAGGCATTAATGGGATTGTTTCATAACTTTGCATGATGTAGTCAGGAGTTATGTGGGGGTGGTGGGGGGCAACATTTGCACTGTGTATAGTAGGCTAATGTCTGAAGTTCATATACACCATTTCACAGTTTTCTTTCACTAGTTACTGTGCGGATGTAGTGCAAGACAAAGAGCTGTGAGCATCCAATCAGACAGTGAGTGTGTGCTAAGAGATCAAGTGAGGAGCACTGATGTGTAATCTCATTGAGTGCATGAGTTAGCTGCCTGTCCTTGTTTGGAAAATGTCCTGACAGCAGCATTACAATGAAAAGCAATGAAAGGGAAGGCAATGACCGAGAGGTATTTTCACTAGACTATTAATCCAGAGACCCAGATAATGTTCTGGGGACCCAGGTTCGAATCCCACTACGGCAGATGGTGGAACTTGAATTCAATTACCAAGAAGCCATTGTTGATTGTTGGAAAAACCCATCTGGCTCACTAATGTCTTTCAGGGAAGGAAACCTGCCATCCTCACCTGGTCTGGCCTACATGTGACTCCAGACCCACAGTTTCCATGCTGTACAGTTATATGACTCTATGACTCAATGTGGTTGATTCTCAATTGCCCTCTGAAATGGCCTAACAAGCCACTCAATTGTTACCAATTGCTACAAAATCTCAAAGAAATGAAACCGCAAGGATTACCTGCATCAACCTAGGCACCGGAAAAGACAATGGCAGAAACAGCCATGTTGACCCTACAAAGTCCTCCACACTAACATCTGGTAGATAGTGCCAAAATTGAGAGAGCTGTCTCACAGATAAGTCAAGCAACAGGTTGACATAGTCATACTCACGGAATCGTAACTTACAGACAATGTCCCAGACACGACCATCACCATCACCATCTCTGGATATGTCCTGTCTCACCGGCAGGACAAACCCAGCAGAGGTGGTGGCACAGTGGTATACAGTCGGGAGGAAGTTGACCGGGGAGTACTCATCATTGACTCCAGACCCTATGCAGTCTTGTGGCTTCAGGTTAAACGTGGGCAAGGAAACCTCTTGCTGATACCATTTAGTGTCCTCCCTGATGAATTAGTACTCCGCCATGTTGAGCAACACTTGGAAGAAACACTGAGGATGGCAAAGGCATAAAATGTACTCTGAGTGATGGATTTCAAAGTCTATCACCAAGAGTGGCTCGGCAGCAGTACTACTGATTGAGTTGGTCGTAGCTGCTAGACTGGGTCTGTGGCAGGTGATGTGGGAACCAACAAGAAGGAAAACTTACTTGACCTCTGCACCTGTCCATGACAGCATCAGTAAGAGTGACCACTGCACAGTCCTTGTGGAGATTAGATCCTGCCTTCACGTTGAGAATAATCTCCACTGTGTTGTGTGGCGCTATCACCATGGTAAATGGGACAGACTTCGAACAGACTATACATCTAGCAACTCAAGACTGTGCGTCCATGAGGCGTTGTGGGCCATCAACAGCTATAGAATTGTGCTTCAGCATAATCTGTAACCTCATAGCTAGGCATATCCCCCCACTCAACCATTACCATTAAGCAAGAGGATCAATCAGGGGAGAGCAGGAAGACACGCCAGGAGCAGCACCAGGCATACCTGAAGATGAGGTGTCAACCTGATGAAGCCACCAAATAGGTCAACTTGCATGCCAAATAGCACAAGCAGCAAGTGATAGACACAGTGAAGTGCTCTCATAACCAACGAATCAGATCTAAGGTCTGCAAGTCCTGCCACATCAGTCATGAATGGTAGTGGATGATTAAACAACTCACCCAAGGAGGAGGCTACACAAATATCCCCATCCTCAATGATGGACGAGACCAGCACATCAGTGCAAAAGAGAAGGCTGAATCTTTCATAGCAATCCTCAGCCAGAACTGTCAAGTGGATGATCCATTTTGGCCTCCTCCAGTAGTCCCCATCATTCCAGATACCAGTCTTCAGCCAATTCGATGTGGTATCAAGAAATAGTTGGAGGTACTGGATACTGCAAAGGCCTATGGGCCCTGACAACATTCTGGC
Source organism: Chiloscyllium plagiosum (assembly GCF_037043375.1). Classification (NCBI taxonomy): domain Eukaryota; kingdom Metazoa; phylum Chordata; class Chondrichthyes; order Orectolobiformes; family Hemiscylliidae; genus Chiloscyllium; species Chiloscyllium plagiosum. The sequence goes on along the minus strand of NW_028270141.1, from coordinate 24,196,988 downwards.
AATAGTACTGAAGACTTGTGCTCCTGAACTTGCCGCTCCCCTACCCAAGCTGTTCCAGTACATGTACAACACTAGCATCTACCCGATAATGTGGAAAATTGCCGAAGAATGTCCTATACTGATGGAAGGTACCATCAACTGTGCTATCAAACAGCACCATCTTAGCAATATCCCTCTCTGGGTTCTGCCAGAGCCACTCAGCTCCTGACCTCATTGCAACCTTGGTTCAAACATGAACAAAAGAGCTGAATTTCAGTGGGGAGGATAGAGTGACAGTCCTTGACACCAAGGCTGCATATGACTGAGTATGGCCTCATGGAACCCGAGCAAAGCTGGAATCAATGGGCAAACTCTCCAGTGGTTAGAGTCATACCTGACATGTAGGAAGATGGTCATGGTTATTGGAGGTCAGTCATCTCAGCTCCAGAATATCTCTGCAGGAGTTCCTCAGAGTAGTATCCATCCATCCATCTTCAGCTCCTTCATCAATGACCTTCCCTCCATCATAAGGCCAGAAGTGGGCAAGTTTGCTGATGATTGCACAATGTTCAGCACCATTCATGACTCCTCAGATACCGAAGCAGTCTGTGTCTAAATACAGCAAGATCTGGACAGTGTCCAGGCTTGGGCTGACAAGTGGCAAGTAATATTTGTGCCACACAAATGCCAAGCTATGACCATCATGAATAAGGGACAATCTAGCCACCACCCTTGACGTTCAATGGTGTTACCATCACTGAATCCCCCACTGTCTACATCGTGGGAGTTATTATTGATTAGAAATTCAACTGGACTCATCACATAAACACAATAGCTCCAAGATCAGATCAGAGGCTAGGAATACTGCGGCAGGTAACTCACCTCCTGAAATCATTAAGGCTGTCCATCACCTACAAGGCACAAATCTGGAGTGTGATTGAATACTCCCCACCTCCCTGGATGAATGCATCCCCAGTAACACTCAAGAAGCTTGACACCATCCAGGACAAAGCAGCCCCCTTTGCTGGCATTACATTCACAAACATCCACTCCCTCCAGCACCAATGCTCAGCAGCAGCAGTGTGTACTATCTGCAAGAAGTTTACCAAAGATCCCCAGGCAGTACCTTCCAAATCCACGACCACTTCCATCTAGAAGGGCAACAGCAGCAGATATATGGGATATACCACCTTCAAGTTCCCCTCAAAGTCACTCACCATCCTGACTTGGAAATATATCGTTGTTCCTTCACTGTCGCTGGGTCAAATTCCTGGAATTCCCTCCAAAAAGGCATTGTTGGTAAACCCACAGCAGCTGGACTGCAGTGGTTCAAGAAGGCAGCTCACCACCACATTCTCAAGGGCAACTAGGGATGGGCAATAAATGCTGGCCAGCCAGTGATGCCCACATCCCACAAATGAATAAATGAAAAGAAAGGCACTGCTGTACTCCAAAGTGTAGCATTGAGGTAAATAACCATCTTGCAGGTAGATTGCTAAGAGGGCATGCTGATGGTAGGTATTTGTCTGCTGCCCAAAGAGAATTCTTCTTTTTCTAATGTGCTCTGCTTTGACTCTGTTTCTAGTCCACAATGTTTATTTCCACACCTCTTACCAGCTCTGATCAAAAGGTTTTCTTCTGGAGTGTGGCGATTTTGTCCATTGCTGCTCCCATATCCAGTGAGAATTGTTAGTCAATTTACAAATTTAAGCTGCTGACTGACTGTCTGCTTATGTCTACTTAAAGTGATAATTTGACTTGTCTTCATAAAAATGTTCCTGATTCATCAAATTTGTTCTCTCTACTGTAGTAACATTGATATATTTCAGCAGCAGTGTCCACCATTGATCACCATGTTGAATTGGGTTCTGGCTACAGAGGCTTGTGTTTGGGTTAGTTTATTGCTGCCAATCTCTTACATTGAGTCTAAGGAGCTGTGTAATAATCAGTGGTAGAATGTAAAGGATAAGGAGTGACGCTTGTCTTGTATAACGAAATTTAGTTTATTGCATGATAGCAATAGGTGCATGTTACACTAAATTGTGAAATATAACTACAATCATTAGGAACCAGAGATGATATAACTTTCTCCATCGGGACCTTGTGCTGGGTTGCCTTGTTATCCTCCGAAAGACTGTGTGACATGACTAACTTGGGTGGAAATCACATTAACTCTTGGATACCTATTACCTTATTCAACATGGTGGACCCTTCCTTGGGCACCCTGTAAATCATGGAAGGACATCCCCGCTCAACTCACCACTCCCAGCAACACAGGGAACTCCTGCTGAGAAGCACCCATTTTCCTTCATGATTGACTGCCCTCCCCCTCACCGTCTTAATACCCCCTATTATCGTACCTTGATTCTGGACATCTCTCTGTGCTGGCTGGCCCACACAGTACCCACAGTGGTCACTGCTCCCTGTGACATTGCTGGAACTGAAGGGCTGCTGACCCTCCAATTATCCAGTGAGGCAAGAGCCCCACTGTTAAAGGGGAAGAGGCCCTAATGGTATTTAATTAGGAAGGTATTGTGTTCCGCAGGGGTTTCTGAAAATGGCAAGGTTTCTTATGACTAGTGACTGTGACCACTACTGAGGCTGTTACCATAAACCCCTCAATTGGCTATCACAGGTTGTATAGTCAGCAGCTCATTACATTTTTACTCCTGATTTTATTTCTGTTTCCATTGAATTTTCCACTACAGGATGCCATGTATCTCATTTTATCCCTTTTTTTCTAACATGGCTGCTGTTTAATAATTTATCCCACTGCAGGTCTTTCCTTTTGCTTTCCTCTGCATTTCTTTTCTTTCTGTTCTCCCTTTCCCTTGTGCTGCTTTGATTTTATATTTTGCTCCTCTCCCGGCCTTCCTGTCCATGTATTCAGAATAAAGTAAATGAATTAATAGCAACGATAGAGGTTCCAGAGTATGATCTTATAACCATTATGGAGACATGGTTACATGTCGCCCAAAACTGGGAACTAAATATTAAGGGTTACATGACTTGTCAAAAGGACAGGTAGGAAGGAAAGAGTAGCGAGGTAGCTTTGTTAGTACGAGATGGAAAAAGTATGCTAGTACGAAATGATCGAGGGTCAGATGATGCAGAACCTATGTGGGCAAAGGTATGAAATAATACATTGGTGGCATAGTCGAAAGGACCTCTTAAGAGTAGCTGTTCTGTAGGACAGAGAACAAATCAGGAGAAAAAGTGAATTCATTCATCATGGATGATTTTAATCTTCATATAGATTGTGGAAATCAAATTGGCAAAGGTAGCTATGATGAAAGTTCAGAATTGAGCTAAGGAATGCATTTTTAGGACGATGCCCTGTAATTAGTGGAGTGCCCCAGGAATCAGTGCTGGGGCCACAGGACATATCTCACAGTAAGAGGTTGCCAATTGAAGACAGTGAGCCAGTATGTATTGGCTCCATGGAATTCTTTACCACAGCTGGCTATAGAAGCTGGATTGTTAAGTATATTCAAAGTCGAAACAGGCAGATACTTAATCCGTCAGGGAATCAGTGGGTACAGGGAAAAGGCAGGAAAGTGGAGTTGAGGATGATCAGATCAGCAATGATCTAATTGAATTCAGGAGCAGCCTTGATGGGCAAATAGCCGACTTCTGCTCCTACATCTCAGGGGGAAGGTCTTAAGGTCTGATATGTTGACTGACTCCTCTTTTCCCATTGATGCTGCCTGATTGAGAAACCCCTTCTCATATTCTACTCATTTATGAGTACCCACTTTCTGTGAACACTGCAGGTGCTGGAGATCAGAGTCAAAAAAGTGTGGCACTGGAGAAGCACAGCAGAAAAGTCTGATGAAGGGCTTATGCCTGAAACATCGTTTCTCTTGCTCCTCGGATGCTGCCTGACCTGCTGTGCTTTTCCAGCACCACACGTTTTGACTTCTACTCATTTATGTTGAGTTTTAGTTTCAATGTAAAATTTGCCTTTCATGATGGGAGAAAATATGAGCTATTAAGAATGTTTATCTATACATTTTCCTCTTTTCAGCATTTTTACCAATGGAGACCTGCTGATTCCCCCTGTGAGATTGCTTCTACCAAAATATACTGTCCAAGACTGGAATCGTGTCCTTGCCTTGATCACAGAGAAAGTCCACTTACGCACTGGAGCCGTTCAAAGGTAGATTCTTACCTTATTTCGTTAAAACATGACAACATTACATACTTCTGTTTTCTGATATCGCTAGAGTTTTGTAGCATCATTGGAGGTTCTTGAAAATTAGTCAATTACAGATACACATGGTATATTAGTTTACACAGTTTGCTATCTATTTTGTGTAATTTGCACACACAAAAGAATGAAAATTGTATGGGGAAAGTAGTATTCTTTAAGTTGGCTAAAATGAGAGGGATTAGTTGTTGGCTCAAATTATTTTATTATTTTAAATCGAGTTTAGCTTAGAACTAAATTCCCTGTGAAGTCTAAAGCCAAAATAATACTCAAAAAGGATCGAGGGAGGACTAAAGTTACAATTACTTGTAGAACTGAAATTGTACTGGGATTTGCAACTTTCAGATCAGGTCCTGGAAATTGAGCTGAGTGAATAAGATCAGTGAAGCTGAACTTCATTTTCTTCACAACATTATTTCTGGTTGGAAGAGTAGTGGGAGAAATTGCAACAATTATGATTTTTCTGTAAAACAAGTTTCAGGGAGGAGAGCATGAAGAGATGGGAATGAGAGGAAGGAAAGTAAATACTGAATTGTAGACTAACAATTTTTCTAAGGTGAAGTTTTGGGGTGAGTCACAGTGGAGTAAAATTAGAAGAGAATTTCTTTATAAAAATACAACATGAAAATAGATCAAAGGGGTGACTAAATTTAACTTTTCACCTGGAAGGAAAACATTGTGTGAGATGAAGCAAGAAAATACTGAGAATAGTCAGCAGGTCAGGCAGCACCTGCAAAAGAAATAAGAAATGAGAGAAGAAAAAGCAATGTTAGAGAAAGAAGCAACTATTATTTTGTTCCTCCTTGGTTCTCTCTTCACTTTAACTTTGGATGACAGCTGTTCGGCACCCTGTCATGCACATGTCCTCCAAACATATCTTTTATTATTTATGTCATTGGCTCTCTCTTTGACCTTGCACTCCGTGGATACTTTTGTCAATTAATCTCTCCTGCTGTCTCCCTAATCACGTAGATTCTCTTTTATTCATTTTCCTAATATCCTCCCCTTAACTCCTTCAAAACTTATTGCATTTGTAACTTCTCCCAGTTTTGATGGAAGATTACAAACCTGCAATGTTACCTCTTTAACTCTTCACAGATGCTGCTTGGTCTACTGAGCACTGTCAGCATTTGCTGTTTTTGTTTCAGATTTCCAATGTCTGCACTGTTATCCTTTTGTATTGTACAGGAATACCTCCAGGACCACTGGGAACTCCACTAATATTTAAACATGGCTAGATCTTTTTGGCTCTTGTAATTATGCACATGGTTTACCTTGTCAGGGGATGTCATCTTGGCAGTTGTTAGTTTAATTTTATTATTCAAGTGTTCTTTGGCATAAACTTACTTATTTCAAACATCCAAATTTGAGATGCAACATGTGCTTATATCAACCAAAGAGCACTAACAACTCGCCATTTGCATTAATGCTAAGTTCAAAAATGTCTGTCAGTGTCTTAATTGCTCTGTTTACGAAGGGCAGAATCAACACTTTGCATAATTAAATAGAAGTATACAGTAATCTGCTATATGTCAGATATGCTTTTAAAATTCAAGCCAAGTATGGTTCCTGAGCACATTAAAAATAGAAGGCTCTGTGTCTGTAGTAGAAAACCACCATTTGAAATCCAGGAGATTATCTGGAATCTCAGAAAACTTTGAATGGAATATTTTTAATACTGCAACATGGATTAAAAAATGTGTAGGGGACAGATTTCTGTGCATGTGTCCACAGATGGTCTGTTATAAATATGTTGCGCTCAATATACTGAGATAGGACTAAGAACTGCAGCATAAATAAGGGACTTGGCTTTGGAGATTTACAAAGTTCTGTGATGATGCTAAATTAACATTAGTAGAAATGAATTTATTAAGCTAGACACTTCAGCAAATTTGCCATTTGAGTTGAGTGTGTTGAAGTGCTTTGTTTCCTTGTATTTTTCCTTCATAGGCATTTTTTCAAAAGCTATTATTGTTTTGCACACAAGCTACATCCTCCAGCCCTCACTGGGTCATCAATGAGATCAGTAATTGACTCAAACCAATTTTATTAATGTTGCAGTTTTAAAATGGCTATCAAGCAAAGAGGAGAAATGTATTTGTATGAGTTCTGTGCCACAAATGGTGGGGATTGTACCCCTAAAGCTGATGGATGCATTGAGCTTTTCCAGAACTGACAGCTATCCAGCTTTATGTTTTAGTACATTAGTATAAAGTCTCATACTCATGACTGAGAATACCATCAAAGGTTGCTAAATGAAACCATTGGTAGAAATTGTTGCAGCCCCTGTAGAGGGATGACTTTGCAGGGGTTTATGAAATTGTGAGGGGCATCGATAAAGTGAATAGCAAAGCCTTTTCCTTGGGATGGGGGAGTTAAAAATTAGGGGCATATTTTTAAGGTGAGAAGAGAAAGATTTAAAAGGGACCTGAGGGGCAACTTGTTCACACAGAAGGTGGTTTACATCTTGAATGAACTGCCAGAAGTTATAGATGCAGATATAGTTACAACATTTAACAGACATTTGGGTAGCTACATGAATAGGAAAGGTTTGGAAGGACATGGGCCAAATGCGGACAAGTAGAACTGGTTTAGTTTGGGAAACTTGGTCAGCATGGCCGGGATGGTCTGAAGGGTCTGTTTCTATGCTGTCTGACTGTATGAATCTTTGATCCTATGACTCTATGACTCTTATGACACTGATAATTTTTAGAAAGAATCTTGAATTATCAGTGGCTGATGGAAGGATCACAAATGATTAACTGAGGAATTTCAGGTTTTAAGATATTAGCTGTAACAAAAAAACTCAGATCAACATTAAGTAAACATTATTTTATTGGCATCATAACTACAGCAAAGAATTTCCCTATCTAACTTTTAAAAGTGCTGGAAAAAACCCCTCTATGGTTATAAGTTATTCTGTTCCTTCAGGGTGACTTCATTTGTCAGGAACCAATCTAAAATTATTCTTAGCTCCTGATAGCTTTCTTTTATTTTCTTTTCCATTCCTGAACTGACTTTTGCAGCAAAGGGTATCCTGGATTTCCCCCCCAAGTCAAAGTTAGGTGAATCTTTCAGTCCTATTTATTTCCTCAGGAATTTGATCTCTTTAACGTAAGCTCCCATCATCTTTCTGTGTGTTAAACAACAGAGTCTGGCTATCTCTAATTCTCTGCTGTCTGGTTCCCAGATTCTTGCAGACTGACCAGTCTGAGATTCAGGGATATCTTAGGAAAACCCTGCAACTCGATGCTACAATGGTTTGCAATGGACTCTTCCCTTCTCAAAGACCATCTCCCATGGTCATGTGAACCATGTAGGCCTTGTATCCAGGTAGAAATGTGAATTAGCTATCCTGTGGATCCTCAATTCTTATCTTGGAATTAAACAGACAGTTTACAGTCTAACTATGTGCAAAACCTGACATTCCTAAAACCTATAATTCCTGAAACCTAATACATTATAATTAGGAGGTTGTAAAAATCCCCTAGGCTCTGATCTCTTAACCTTAATTCACTGTACATTTTGGGAAAATAACTTAAAATGCATTGGAGAGGAAGTCTATTCACCACTAGCACTTCAGACCTGGTCATTATTTACAGATGTATTTGCACCTTCTTCCCAGTATGACAACCTAGGCTTCCCTGTAACAACCAAGCCACCCAAAGATATTGTTCAACAGAATTCAGAACATATAATGAGACTTTCATTCCTTTTTTCTTGTTGTAAATTAAAGAGATAGCCCCCAGACATAACATAGAAACATCGAACACAGGAGCAGGAGTAGGCCATTTAGCCCTTTGTGCCTACTCTGCTATTCAATATGACCATGGCTGATTATCCAACTCAGTCCCCTGTTCCTGCTTTCGCTCCATGTCCTTTAATCCCTTCAGCTCTAAAATTCAATGTTTTGGCCTCAACTGCTTTCTGTGGCAGAGAATTCCATAGGCTCACCACTCTCTGGGTGAGGAAATTTCTCCTCATCTCAGTTCTAAATGGCTTATCTTGTATCTTTATCCATCTGGTTCTGAGCTCCCTGGTCATTGGAAATAAACTTGCTGCATTTACCCTCTCTAACCATGTTAGAATTTTATAGGTTTCTCGGAGACCCCCACCAAACCACTTAACTCCGGTAAATATAGTCCTAGCCAATCTGATCTTCCTTCATACATTAGTTCTGCCATCCCAGGAATTAGCCTGGCAAACCTTTGTTGCACTCCCTCTGTAACCAGATCATTCTTCCTCTGATAAGGAGACCAAAACTGTACATTATACATAAGGTGTGGTCTCACTAATGCCCTGTATAACTGCTGCAAGACATCCCTGCTCCTGCATTCAAATCCTCTTGCAATGAAGACCAACATTGCACTTGCTTTCTTCACGTCCTGCTGCACCTGCATTCTTTCTTTCAGTAACTGGTGTACAAGGGCACCCAAGTCTCATTGCACCTCCTCCTTTCCCAATCAATCACAGCTTAGATAAGAATCTTCCTTTGCATTTTTGCTACCAAAGTGGATTTTCTCACATTTATAAACATTAGAATTTATTTGCCATGCAATCTTATGACCTTCATATTTATAGCTATGTCATATTATAGCTTTTATCACAATGCTCCCATTAAGCAAAATTCTTCTACTGAGCTAAATACATTGTAATTAGGAGGTTGTAAAAATCCCCTAGGTTCTCGTCTCATTAACCATCATTCACTGTTCATTTTGGGAAACTAACTTAAAATGCAAAATACTTATTCTAAAGGACCTTGTTTGCTGACCTCTATTGAAATCTGTTGTAAAGTCACGCTCCATATTTACTCATTCACCATCAATGTGGTTAGAATTATCCTAACTTTTACACCTAGCTCAGGACACCTAGTCCTATCTTGGTGATGTCCTGACTTCTCATGGAATATAAAAGACACAGGATGGTAAAATTTCACAGTACAGGTTGAGGCCTTTCAGCGCAACATATCTGTGCCATGTACCTGTCAGACAGAGTCTTCCAGTTAATCTCATTCCTTCGCACATTCCCCATAGCTCTTTTTTTTGAAAGGCACAAATGCCTCTGAGTCAACTTGTAAGAGTGACTGAGGTATCTGGTATCAGTGTTGCTTCTGGGAGAGGGTAAACAGCCAGAGGTTGTGGTCCATGTTGCTACTATTGATACAGGTAGGAAGGGGGATGTGATTCTGTAATCAGTATTGAGTGAGCTCGGTAGAAAGTTAGCAAGCAGGTTTTCATATGTAATAATCTCTAGATCATGCAGCGATAACAAAGACCTGGCTCTGGAAGGGCAAAACTTAGTGTTAAATCTAGGTAGATTCACAAGTATTAATAAGCATTCATCAAGTATTATAAAAGGCAGAAAGACAAGCAAAGAAGATGGGAGAGAGGTTTTGGGTAAGGAGAGCTTTGCAGGGCTGGATAAAATGAATGTTCCAGAGAGTCCACATACACATAATCAATTTGGCTGGAAGTAAGGAACAAAAAGGGTACAATTACTTTACAAGGTGAAGTCTATAGACTACAAACAAGTGGAAAGAATATAGGAGAGCAAATCTGAAGGGAAATTACAGAGAGATGCCAACATTATAGAGTAATTATAATGGTACACTTCAATTACCCAAACACAGACAGGGATACTTGTAGTTTACAGGGCATTGAAGGGGCCAGGAATGCATGCAGGAGAGCTTCCTAAAGCAGTATGCTTCCAGTCCAACAAGAAATGATGCACTGTTTGTCCTGGTTCTTGGAAATGAGATGGACCAAGTAGACCAGTTGTTGGTTGGGACATTTTGGGAGTCAGTAATCATTGTATTGTAAGGTTCAGAAATAATGTTAAAGAATGATATGCAACTATCCCAAGTGAGAAAAATCAACTGGGGGAGAACAACTTGAATAGGCCAAGTACAGAATTAGTCAGGATTGACTGGAGCAGAGGTTGGCAGGATAAACAGTGACTGAAAAATGGACTGTCTTCAAAGAGGAGATGGGTTTACCAGTCAAGGCATATTTATCTCAAATGGGAATGGTAGCACAAACAAATCTAGAGTTCACTGGTTGACAAAGTAGATAGGCACACTTTTTTTTCTTTACCTTAACTTCTATGATGTCAGGTTAAAAAATAAAATTGAGAAGAATATTGAAGGTTCAGATGAGAGGTGAAAAAAGCAAATAGAAAATCAAAGAGGAATTATGAGAAAAGACTGGCAGCCAACATAACGAGTTATTCCAAGTCTTCAAACATCCATACAAGGGGACTAAAGGGGGGAATAAGGCTGATGTGGGGGGGGGGGGGGGGGGGGGGGGCAGGCGGGGGGGAAGGACCTAGAGGCATGGTGCATGGCTAACATATTAAATTAATACTTTGCATCTGTCTTTATCAAAGATAGAGACACTACCATGGCAGTGGTGAAAGAGAATTGAACTCAGTCACTAGAAGGGTTCAAAACTAATAGGGCAGAAGTGTTGGACACAATTGTCCTGAAAGTTGACAAGGAATCAGAACCAGATGAGATGCATCCAAGGATTTTGCAGAAAGTGAGAGTGGAGATTGCAGGAGCGTTGGCCACAATATTTCAGTTTTTCATAGACTTGAAGGAGGTGCCAGAAGATTGTAAAATTGCAAATATTAAAGTCTTGTTCAAGAAAGTTTGTAAGGATAAGCCCAGCAATTACAGGCCAGTTAGTTTAACTTCAAGAAGGGGAAGCTACCATACGCAATTATTCAGGATAGAATTAGTAATTACAGAGAAAAAAGTGGGTTGATTAAAAAGAGTCACGTGGAAAGGGGAAATCATGTTTAAATGTTGGAGTTTTTTAAAAAGATAACAAAAAGGCTTGATAAGAATAATACTGGTGATGGACTCTCAGAAGGCTTTTGATACAGCATCACACAACAGACTTATGAGGAAAGTTATGGATTATGTAAGGGTAAGTTGCAAACAAGATACAAAATTGGCTGAGTGATAGGAGATCAATTGCCAATGGATATTTTTGTGCTGGGCGAAAGTTTGTAGTGGAGTTTCCCAAAGGTCAGAATGGGATCTTTGCTTTTCCTGATAAAGAGGAATATCAATTATCCAGCAGTCGATTATCTGAATATTGGATTATCCAGCAAGATCGCAAGACCCTGATGCTTGGCTAAACTAGTTCATGGAATGCCCTGCAGCATTCGATTATCTGGAATTATCCAGCATTCGATTATCTGGAATTCGATTAACCAAATGAAATACTCCCCACCTGTGTCCTTTGGATAATTGAGGTTCCTCTGTATATATTAATGATTCTGGGTAATCCAAAATAGAGGATGAGAAAAAGTTGTGGCTGTAGGAGTTGCTCCTTTTCTGAGGTATTTTCAGTGTTGGAGCTGATTTCTTTGAATTCTAGGAGCAGTAATTACTGTTTTCTAAGCTGTTGCAGTGCTTTGGAACTTTGGGGGGAAAAAGATCAAAACAACAGCACATGAAAAAAAGATGAAGGGAGACAAAGGTGGTGACCACATTGGAAGTGAATTAAATGGAGAAAGAAACCAGCACTGCTGTCTGACTCAGTAGTAACCTGTACAGCTGCTGTCTTTGCTGTTTGGTCTCAAGTATCTCTGGACATTGGAGTTTATTCTAAGAAAAATAAACAAGCAGCAAAACTCACAGCTAACTTTGGAGAAAAACCTGTATCAGAGAGCCCACAGCAGGGGAGCAGTTAAGTGGATAGTTTTAAAGTATAACCTTTCTGTTTTTCTATGTAAATCTACAGCAGTGAGTAGAATGGGTTTTTTTTATTATAAGTTTTATTGGGATCTGTCTCTTGATTAAACTTTAAAACTATATAACATATGTACTAAGTTAGCCTGGAGCAGTGCTTCGAGAACAGTAAGACTGTGCTATTTTCTTGATCAGTAGATTGTTAAGATGCAAAAATGGTCTTTAGTAGAGTGATGAGTTCTTCCTGTCAGATGTGGGAGACTAGGGAGAGTTTCCATGTTACTGATGATTATATCTCCAGATAGTGTGTTGGGTTGCGAATCCTATCATAGAACATAGAACATAGAACATAGAAAAATACAGTGCAGTACAGGCCCTTTGGCCCTCGATGTTGCGCCGATCCAAGCCCACCTAACCTACACTAGCCCACTATCCTCCATATGCCTATCCAATGCCCGTTTAAATGCCCATAAAGAGGGAGAGTCCACCACTACTACAGGCAGGGCATTCCATGAACTCACGACTCGCTGAGTAAAGAATCTACCCCTAACATCTGTCCTATACCTACTACCCCTTAATTTAAAGCTATGCCCCCTCATAATAGCTGACTCCATACGTGGAAAAAGGTTCTCATGGTTAACTCTATCTAAACCCCTAATCATCTTGTACACCTCTATCAAGTCACCCCTAAACCTTCTTTTCTCCAATGAAAACAGCCCCAAGTGCCTCAGCCTTTCCTCATACGATCTTCCTACCATACCAGGCAACATCCTGGTAAACCTCCTCTACACCCGTTCCAGTGCCTCCACATCCTTCCTATAGTATGGTGACCAAAAATGCACACAATACTCCAGATGCGGCCGCACCTGAGTCTTATACAACTGCAACATGACCTCAGGGCTCCGGAACTCAATTCCTCTACCAATAAAAGCCAGTACGCCATATGCCTTCATTACCGCACTATTTACCTGGGTGGCAACTTTCAGAGATCTGTGTACATGGACACCAAGATCCCTCTGCTCATCCACACTCCCAAGTATCCGACCATTAGCCCAGTACCCCATCTTTTTGTTACTCTTACCAAAGTGAATCACCTCACACTTACCTACATTGAACTCCATTTGCCACCTTTCTGCCCAGCTCTGCAACTTATCTATATCCCACTGTAACTGACACATCCTTCCTCACTGTCAACAACTCCACCGACTTTCGTATCATCCGCAAACTTGCTCACCCAACCTTCTAGCCCCTCCTCCAGGTCATTTATAAAAATGACAAACAGCAATGGTCCCAAAACAGATCCTTGCGGAACACCGCTAGTAACTGCACTCCAAGATGAACCTTTACCATCAACTACTACCCTCTGTCTTCTTCCAGCCAGCCAATTCCATATCCAAACCTCCAACTCACCCTCAATGCCATATCTCCATATTTTTTGCAGTAGCCTACCATGGGGAACCTTATCAAACGCCTTACTAAAATCCATATACACCGCATCTACCGCTTTACCCTCGTCTACCTCCTTAGTCACCTTCTCAAAGAATTCAATAAGGTTTGTGAGGCACAACCTGCCCTTCACAAAACCATGCTGACTATCCTTGATCACATTATTCCTATCCAGATGTTCATAAATCCTATCCCTTACAATTCTCTCTAAGACTCTGCCCACAACAGAAGTGAGACTCACCGGCCTATAGTTACTAGGGTTATCCCTACTCCCCTTCTTGAACAAGGGAACCACATTTGCTATCCTCCAGTCTTCTGGCACTATTCCTGTAGACAACAAGGACATAAAAATCAAGGCCAATGGCTCTGCAATCTCCTCCCTTGCTTCCCAGAGAATCCTAGGATAAATGCTATCAGGCCCAGGGGACTTATCTATTTTCACCCTTTCCAGAATTTCCAACACCTCTTCCCTACATACCTCAAAGCCGTCCATTCTAATTAATTGTTACTCAATATTCACATCGGATTATATCAATTGGTTGAAGTGGCAGTTAGAGGCAATGAGGAATTTACAGGAGATAGGGGGTGTGATGGATGGCATTTACAGGAAGGGAGAAAAACCAATGATACTGTCAGGTAGATGGGTGACCTCCAGGAAAGGTAGCAGTGGGAGGCAGGTAGTGCAGGAGTCTCCTTTGGCCATCCCCATTTCAAACAAGTATTCTGTTTCTGAAAATGTAGGGGTGATGGACTCTCAGGGAAATGTAGCAGGAACAGCCAAGTTTCTGGTACCAAGACTAGTTCTAGTGTAACGAGGGGTATGTCAGGTTCCAAATGATTGATGGTAATAGGGACCTCTCTAGTCAGAGACACAGACAGACATTTCTGCAGCCAACAGCGAGACATCACATTAGTGTGTTGCCCCTCTGGTGCCAGGATTAAGGATATTTCTGAGATGGTGTAGAATATTCTCAAAGGGCAGAGGGAACAGCAGGAGGTCATTGTACACATCGGAACCAATGACATGAGAAGGGAAAAGGACGAAACTTTGGGGAGGAAAGAAATATGAAGTTATTCAGAAATTTAAAAAGTAGGTCCACAAGGGTAGTAGTAATTGGATTACTTCCAGTGCCCTGAGCTAGTGAAGTAGGAATAGGAGGACAGAGCATGGATAGGGTAAACATACAAGGTCTTTTCCTCTGGTGGGGGAGTCCAAAACTAGACGGCAAAGGTTTAAGATGAGAGGGAAAAGATTTAAAAGGGACCTAAGAGATAAGCTTTAATGCAGAGGGTGGTGTGTGTGTGTGTGTGGAATGAGCTGCCAGAGGAAGTGGTGCAAGCTGGTACAATTACAATATTTAAAAGGCATCTGGATAGTTATGTGACCAGAAAGGGCTTAGAGGGATATGGGCCAAATGCCAGCAAATGGGACTAGGTTATTTAGGATATCTGATCAGCCATGGACGAGTTGGATGAATGAGTCTGTTTCTGTGCTGCATATCTGTGACAATGATCTAGATGTTGATGTGTAATTATAAACTATGAGGAAGGTATTGTGGAACTCCAAAAGAACATGGATAAATTGATAAACAATAGGTGGCAGATGAGTTCCACTGTAAAAAAATGTGAAGTGATGCAATTTGGTAGGAAGACCATTGAAAGACAATATACAATTGAGGTTACAATTCTAATGATAGATACAAGTGCAGAGGGTTTATATGTGATGGAGATGATTGAAAGTGACAGAAAGGATGGAGAGATCAGTAAGTAAAACATACAATATCCTGAACTTTATTAATAGGGGCTGAGAGTAAAAGAATGTTGAAATGACGTTAAAGTTGTGCAAAACATTTGTTGGACCTCAGCTGATGCTTTGTGTACAGTTTGAGGCACCACATTACGCAAAGAATGTAAAAATATCAGAGAGAGTTAAATAGTGGTTGACAAGAATATTTCCAGGGATGAAAAACCTCAGTTATTTGGATAAAAATAATTTACATGGGTACGGAGGAAAAGCAGGAGATTAGCATGAGGTCATGATAACTTAATGAATGTCCCAATGACCTCTTTCTGCGCCTTAACACTCCCACAATTCTGTTTCTAAGTTGATAGAACTTCATCCTTTTGATCTGTATGACTGCTAATTTGTGACTGCCTTGGATGGCCACTCTTTTGTCCTCTGTGTATTCAACATCCATCACATAATAGTCACACGCATGCAATCTGTATTATCCTCATGTAAGATATCAGCAGGCATTCCTGAAACAACACATCATGTTATCTGTTATCTGAAAATAAAGATGGGTCTGAATTTCAGATGAACTCTTTTATCAGAACTGATGCTGCAAAATAGACTCTTTTATGGAACCACAGTTAGCAAAGTGGTCAAGGATATAGTTTAAGCCATCGCTCAGCTGCCATACTGAGCTACGTTGTTAGGGATACCTTCCTAAAGCTGAGAAAACAGGGTATAGAATTGTTTGAGAGAACAAGAAAACATATTGTTTATGATGGGTCATTTTCACTAATTCCTCATTATACTCCTCA